>NW_022684833.1:215940-233719 GCF_011630105.1 Anneissia japonica | reverse complement strand
CAGATATATATATATATATATATGTATATACACTTCATTCTCAAAAATAAAAGCAGGTTATGTGCGAACTTGTTAGATTATAAAATCGTTTTTCCACACAAGGTTGATACGTGACTCATAAACACAATAGAGTATAATCAAAATATTAAGATTGAAACCAAAGTTCAAATATCAAGAAAACAAATAAGCGCATGCTTGCTTTTATTTGTAAGCCTTCGTTAATTAACCAGAATACATTCACTACATACTTTCATAATTTGTATAATAATGTCTTGAAAAGTGGGAGGAATTTAAAATACTTAACTTATTAAAATTATAAAATTTATTATTTTCATTTGATTTTCGTTCATAGTTCTTATTGCAGTACATGGTTTTCTAAATAAAACCAGCTATCTATTAAAATCTATTGTATCGTGGTAGTTAAAAAAGTGTAAAATTGTTTTGAAATTTGTTTAATCTAATTCATACCCGAAGGTAATATTCAAAGAGAGATCACAGACTAACCAATATACTGTGTTTCAAGTGTTTCCGTAGTTGGTGACTTTTTACAGACTTTACGTCATCGTCTTAAAAATACCAACTATTTTTTCTTCCCTCGGTTTGTGAAAAAAAAGCTCTTATATAATTTTACAACTCAAGTTCGGTTAAAGTTGTTATATTCGGATAGGCCTACATTTTAAAAAAATGAGCAACGATCAATATTAATTTTATTTTATTCCTGTCCTAATTGTAATGATTTATCAGAAAAAAAATTATTCTGATATGGATCATAAATTACAGTGTATGTAATTATTAAATAGAGCAGTTTCCGTATTAGTCTCCAAAACAATTTATGATTTGTTATAAAATCTAGATATTTATTTAATAGCAAAAACCTGTCAATTTGAGATGGATGGAAAATAAAAAAAACGTTGGTGCTATAAAGGTATATATAATACTACAATATATCATCGACCTAACTTTTTATTACAAAACACTATAATTTAATTGAATAGAAATCTAAACCCCTCCCTCCCAGATATTTGTCAACCAATTTGAAAAGTCAACAAAACAATTTTAATTCCCACTCGAATTTCAAAGAATGAAAGGTGTCACTATTCGACAGTGGTGGTCCGTAGAATTTCATTTTTATGGCATATGGAAACTTATAATAATAATTATATCCTGCAGATAGGATTATTTGTACCAATAAACTCAGTGGGCGAAAGATCACAATATCTGGTAACAACCGACGGAGAGAGAGAGAGAGAGACAGAGAGACAGACAGACAAAAATATACAACACCGAATATGCCCACAACAACTATTCCTATGTATAAAACAATTCATTTGAGACAACTATTTTTGTTTAGAAAGTTTGAGATTTTCAATTTATTTTTATTTGTACCTGGATTTCGTCCAAAATCACCGTATTATGGAACAATTTGTAAAAAATTAAGAGCGCGAAAATATTCTCATTTTCGATTTTCCGACAAATCGTGAGTAAGCCTATTTGTGTTAGCTCAAGAGGACTACATGGGGCTTTACCCTACGTAATGTTATTTTAACTGTTTACTTTCATTGTTGATAGTTTTCAAGGTAGGCCAATGTAAACATTATGTGAATTTTAAATTAAAAGAACAAACGATCTTTTTATAGTTGGTATCGTAATCTTTTAATTATGTTTAGCATACATACTGATTTTAAATCTGGGTTCATACAATATATTCAAAATTTTACTAATATCTGAATAAATGAATAGAATAAAAAATGAGGTAATAGTAAATGCTTAACATAGGCCTATGTCATAATCGGGAAATGTCAAAGATAATCAAGCAATTATATTTCACGAAACACAATCAATTATTGTGAGTTTTCCCAATTGGCAATTTTCGTAAATTGAATTACGTCCCAACGTTTTGAATTCAATATTCTAAAACTGTTAAAGGTTCGTATTAATTGCATTACTTCAATACTACTTGAAACAATTTTGATTCAATTCAGGCCAATCAACATTTATTCAGTTAATGAAATAGAAACTATACATTCATTGGAACATCGGCCTAAATTAATTAATAAAAATTGAGAGCTCGTCCTCGCTGGTCCCGGCGAGACCAAACGTATACCGTATATGGCCTATTGATACAATGATCGAAACTGCGGTAAAAAACAATATCTTACTCAACAATACATTAAATAACTTTCACAGATATTGGTTGGACTTTTACGTTGTTATTGTTACCAATCCATAATTTAAATCAAGACTATAACAGCAACAAATAAATATTACATTGAGCCCAGAGTGCTACACAACATCACCGTACTTTTAATGTGCGAGTTTCATTTCAAGTTATTTTGGTAGTGACTCCCAGTAGCTTAGCTTCATCGACAAAATTTCCTTTGAGTGTCACCGAGAAAAAACGACTGGGGGATTTTTGCTAAAACAAACTTGAAGTACCTGGCACTTACTTGGGTTAAGATGGAGTGAGTTTTTGTTACACCAATCATCTAATATATTATATTAGATATTCTTGTTGGAAACTCAGAATAAAACGCCTAATTGGTTAGAAGTTTTAAGTTTAATTAATACCACGGAAAGGTCGGGTGAACTGTATGGTTCCGCAGTAGAACATGGAGCTATATAGAATGCATATTATATTAGAAGATCTTCAGTTACTATTTTGGCTGACCTGAATAGCGGTTATGCTTGGCTTCTAGATCATTTTTCTGAAAAAAAGAGAGAAAAAAATATGATTGGTTGATTTTATCAAACCAATCTGATTACGTAAACCTAGACGTCAAATACTAGTGTGTAAATAAGTTAATTTCATATCTAATGTCTCTTATTAGAATTATAAACTCTGGTAAGCCTATAGTATATCTGTCTCTTTATACACATCTAGATGTGTATAAGAGACAGGGTTAAGATGGAGTGAGTTTTTGTTACACCAATCATCTAATATATTATATTAGATATTCTTGTTGGAAACTCAGAATAAAACGCCTAATTGGTTAGAAGTTTTAAGTTTAATTAATACCACGGAAAGGTCGGGTGAACTGTATGGTTCTGCAGTAGAACATGGAGCTATATAGAATGCATATTATATTAGAAGATCTTCAGTTACTATTTGTAAATAAGTTAATTTCATATCTAATGTCTCTTATTAGAATTATAAACTCTGGTGGAAAAAGAAGGGAAATTAGCTAGACACACTGCCATCAGTGTAGGCAGTACAGTTGGTGTCGTCTGCAGGTAACATGGACCAGTTTTTCCCGCCGGAAACACCCCCATATTGTGCGAAGAGATTATCCCAGCCAAGATTTGTGAAAATATGAACCAAAGTTACAGCACTCCATTTGTTTATTGTTTGGCATCTGATAGGCCTACTATAGTAAATGACGTCGTAAGGACCAAAATGAGACAAATAACCTTGAGGCGAGTCTATGCCCAATTTAGATATAATAGATCAGAGAGAGATAATATTCTCATAAATGATAGATTATACACAATGGATTTAACTTTTGATATTATAGTGTGTAATGTTCAACAATTAAAGATGAGAACCCTGATATTTGATCAATAAGTGTTTGGCCGTACTGTGAAGATATACGGTTTCTCTCGTTTGTGTGAATATGGTGTCTCTGAAAGGAGGGGTTCCACTGGATATCACATCTTCACAAATAAAACTAATTTTGACTAGTAGGGCAAGTTGTTCGGGCTCTCATGTAAATTCCTCATCAGGTTGTCAAAAGAAGACTGTGAGATGATGTCCTATAAAACTGATTGATTCGAATTTCAGAAGTTTTAAAATGCTGTCTTCATAGTCTACGTCATAAGTGGCCAGTCGGCGCGTCTGAAATTATGCGCTACCCTTCACATCACCGGATCAAGCTCAGAACGAATGAGAGCACCTCACAAATCCATCATCGATGCAACACCCTAACCTCTGTCACATTTGTACACAGTGGTGTGAGATATTAATAAATAAAATATGAACTTATTTTGTGATTCAGTGCTTGCTTATTTATACATGTACATGGATTCTTATGAGGTGACGTCATACAAATTTCAATTGGTCAGCGAGCGCGTATGAGGTTATCGGCTGCATATAATATACAATCAAGGAAGATAGCACATTATTCTGTATATTTGTGATTATAGATTATAAAATGATGACGTCAGAATAGTCGCTTAAACACAAACTAACACAGAACGAATGGAATAGTTAGTGGCACATGTCTTTGGCAAGGAGAACGTCTCCGAAATGGCTGAGAAAACGTTGAATAATGACAGCCATTGAATGTTGGTATTTTTCTGCTATTTATTCTGTAATTGCTTTGAGTGCAGATCTATGAAATTAGCGGCAGGGGTCTGTGGGCTTGAAATGGGACTTATGATTACAACAATGCTGGAAGCATGATTTGTCCAATAGCTTTCTTGGAGGGACGCTGGACGTTTGGGGAGGGCGTAGAGCTCTTTCTACTATAACATTTAAAAAAAAAAACCCAAAAAAAAAACCAACTATGATGATGCAATAATACACAGTGAAATATTAAATCATCTTAATTTCAATAGCGTTATTCAAAAACTAATTTGTTCGGCTTGAATATATTCTGCTTGTATTGTATAATAATATTTTACTAATAAATATTGTACTAATAATATATACGGTAATAATTGATAATGATTGAATATATGATTCGTAATCAACATAATCGACAGACAGAGGACAGACACGAGAAGTCAATAATTATGATTCAATTACTGTATAAATTACTATACAAATAATAATCACCAATCAGGGATTATCAGCGTAATAGGCAAATACTCATAGACTTAAATTCCAATGAAATTCGATTGGTATCGTATAAATATGGTAAACAAATTAAAACAAAAAAACCCTTCACATTATTGTAAAAAAACGTCTACACAATATGTTCGGGCTAATGGACCTTCCAGAGTGTCAATCAAACTAAACAACTGACCAATCAAAACAGGGCCAGGAAAACGCGCGTGTCTAACAAGCACACGTGTTTTCCCACAAACGCGCGTATTTGTCGTTTTGTTTGACTGTAGCAACAATATGCAAGGGGCGGAGCTTTGCGGAAAGGTCCATTGGCAATGGAATCAAAATTGGCACGACGCCACACTGAACCTGAACGAAATTTGGGTTCACTAGAGGTACTCTCCTTCAGTATCCGCCATGATCTCTATGTAATTGCAGGATATAACACCACATATGAGTCAGCTCGCGACAGAAACATTTTAAACTTATTATTAGTTTAAGTTGCCTGGTAATTAAATTAATAAAAGAGTTTTGAGCTAAATAACACGCAAGAAAAATTAATATTTTGATTGCTGACTTTATATTAAGTTATTAAATAAATAAGTAGTTTCAAATTAAAAAAAATCATGTCTCGTAAATTAATGAACTCATATGGTAATAAATGATTTGTTGATAGTCCTTTGCATGGAATTTACTGGTTAATCAAAATGCAAGCATTTCTTTTTGTTGTTACACATTTATAGAACCTTTATTATTATTTGTGTATCATTGTATAAATTGTGTGTATCATTGGAATGTGATAATTTATTTGACCTCTTTAATTTCTAATGGGTGTTTTTAATTTGATTTTTTTTAAATTTTTCCAAAGATACGGCAGAGTGTATACAGTAAGATCTGGTATGATACACTAAAACGATTTAGCTAAACTTGAGGACTAATGAGGGCACACTCACACAACCGAAGATAGTGTGACCATGGTGTGACAAAGTACAGTAAAGCAACAGAGTTGACGTTTTAATCGATCTCCTGACTGAATTTATTGGGTTTTGTTTATTTGTACTATCGTGTTTCTATGTTGTTTAAAAATTTCATTTCGGTATTATGTGCTCACTCCTATGACACCCACCTACCCTCAGGTGGGTGTCATAGGAATGAACACATAATACCGAAATGAATTTAGGCCTATATATGCTTATATTCGTGCTGTTACCTGGGAATCACGGTATTTGTGGGCTATCATTTAGTAAAGTGTTTCCTCATTTTTGAAAGTAAACGCCATCAACAGGCCTACACATATTGTGAGAAATGGTTTGATAGTCTTCGTGCACTGTGAGGATGTTATCGGCGGGTAAATGACTGTGGACAAGTTTCCTAAATACATGTATTTCCGGTTAAATCAAGTCTGCATCCTTCAATGGGGCACCACAACACTTGTTGATAAAATGCAACATAACTATTTACGTGTATACACATAAATTCAAATTGATTGAGAATTTCTGTCAGATGGGCTCAATTATATTAAATTAAACAATTGACAAAATATTTACTGTATTCATGAGAGAGAGGAAGAAAGAGAGAGAGAGAGAGCAGCATAGGCTCAGTCTGCTGTTTTACTGGTGGCACCTATTCTCTGTTCGGATATTTTTAAAAGTTTTAAAGCCTATAGTATATCCACACAAAATTTCAATTTTGTATTTTATGACTTTGAACAATAACACGTTGGCTATTAAATCTTCAAAGACTACAGGATGGTTTCTTCCGCAGACAAACTAAACTTTTTACTGACCTATACCTTGCGAAAATAAAAATTCTAGACCTACTTTCTTCTGACCCGTGAGTTGAATTTTGTTTGTTACAATGGGAAAATCAGAAGTCGGGAAAGCTCATTTTCCGCCATCTAGGAATCAAATTTTTCCCGGGGGAGGACCCCGACCCCGAGAAAGGTATATTCTTTTTGTGGCTTCATCGATTCATGGAAAAAAAGAATACTATGCAAATACTCTTTTTTTTTCTGTATATATACCGGTACACACACAATAGGCCTACTTACTGTCATAGGAATGAGAAAAAATTTACCTGACCGTTTTCAATAGGGGACACTTCAGAAGTGGGAAAGCTCATTTCCCGCCAGCTAGGAATCAAAATTTTCCAGAGGAGACCCCGGACGCCCTTCCTCTTTGGGGTTCCTCGATTCATTGAATCGTTTTCGAGAGGGGGAAACCTAAACTTTTAATGACTTAAAAGTCATTAAAAGACACCACAGAAGTCGGGAAAACTCATTTCCTGCCATCTAGAAATAAAAATTTTCCCGACCCCCGACCTCTTTGGGGCTCATCAATTCATGGAAAAAAAGAATACGTATGCAACTACGCAATTTTTTTAAAAATGTATATACACACATAGGCCTATTTAGGGCCTACTGTAATAAGAATGAAAAAGTTTACCTGACCATTTTCAAGAGGGAGGAGCTAGACCTTGAATTTTTAAGAAATTAAAAGTCATCTTTTAAGACACCGCAGAAGTCAGGAAAGCTCATCTAGGGATCAACATTTTCCCGGAGAGGACACCCGACCCCCTTTCTTTGGGTTCATCGATTCATAAAAAAAAAGAACACGTATGCAACAACTCTACTCATTTTTTTTCTGCATAGATACCAGTACACACATGATAGGCCTATGATTTACTGTAATAAGAATGAGAAAAATTTACCTGACCGTTTTCAAGTTTCAAGAGGGCATAAAACCTTGAATTTTGAAGAACTTAAAAGTCATTAAAAGACACTTCAGAGCAAAATATAAAATATATAGCCTTATACAATATTATATATGATAAAATGGTGGTTTAGTGGTTATGCCGTTCACCTTGACAGCAAGAGGTCACAGGTTCGATTCCCGTCGGAGGTAATGTATCTCATAATTTATTTATAGAACAATATTCATTGAGGACTATAGTTCGTTGCTACATTAGCTGTTGAGCGTTCTACATTAGCTGCCAGGGGTTGATTTTCTTTTTACTACATAAGCTGTTGGTGTTTCTATTAGCGGGGAGTTTTACTACATAAGCTGTGAAGTGTGCTACATTAACGGTTATAACTACATTACCTGTTGTTTTGTACATTAGCGGTTGTATCATTCTACATTACCGGTTTCTTGGGAAAACCCTGGTCGATATCAACTTCTTGTTTTTTCATCTGCTCCTTTTTAACTTTAATTATGGTACCGTGTTTTTTGTACAACTTCTTTATCGGTACCACAGTAGGCCTACTCTGTTTTTTAAACCGCTTTTTTACCTTTTTAATACTTTTTATTAGTTCCGATAAATCTCATACTGATGTTTTTATTAACTGTTGTTAACTTATTTTTTACCGTTCTTATATCATTATTTCGTTTCTGTGTATTTTAAGATATTTAACCCTTTTATCTTTGAATTTTTAACCCATTTTCTACGATTTTAAAAATATTTCTTAATGAAATTTTACATATTTAATAAAAGTAATCTTTTGAATTACTGTTTTAAATGGTTTTATAAAGTGGTTTTATTTGTTTTTTCCTTGATATGTTGATATTGACCAAATAAATGAATGAATGAATCAACGTTTCTTTTCAAAGCAAACTAATGTTCACAAATTGTATCCGAAACAATACATTAGTACGTTCTACATCCTTGATGCTCTACGGTACGTTAACAGCTGAGGTTTTCGACACGTCATTTACAAAATGATGTGATGACTTAATATAAATTCTCCACACAAAAACATTTTCAGAAGCAACATCTAAGCAGCTATTTGTATTAGATCTAATACATAATTGGACTGTTCATAATTATATAAAGAGGATTTGTGTTAAACTTATATACAAACAAAATATTTATTTAACATATAGGCCTAATCTAGGGAATACAATTTTTTGGTCAAAAATACGCTTAGTTTAGCACAAAACATTTTCATATAAGTACAATAAAAACTTTCATTTGATAACATAAACGAAAATACTATAATTTTAATAATTGATACAAATACAAAAAACAACAATAGTTTGGAATAATAGCTTATAATAAAATTAATAGGCCTAATAATAATACAGGTAATGATGTAGTGGTGGTGATGATGATGATCATAATAATAATAATAATAATAATAATAATAATAATAATAATAATAATAATGAGGATGATGATGATAATGATGATGTTGATGATGTTGTAGGCCTACGTTATCTATGTAAATTCATGGTTGTTTAAGCACCTCTCCAGATAGGCCTAATGTGGAATTTCTTAAGAAAATGAACCATTCTTTAATAACATCTAAGCCAGATAATTATTAATAAAAATATGCTCAACAATATGCTCAAGGATGCCTCCGTAGACAATCTTACAAGAATGCTGATGTTCTTCTAATGTTTTAAATTGATTGCGTTGTGATTACATTGCAGGATATCCTAGCAAGGTGCAGGTCTATTATAGGCGCAGGTTGACCTAAATCTGGACATGACTAATAATGTATCCGGTAATAGTACTTTATCTTACTTCTCAATGAACTGTATGTATTTGATTATTTCAGTGAATGTATTTTCAGAAGGTGATTTAAACTAAATCGTTTGTGAAGTAGGTTCGGTAGATCAAAGTTCGGATAATCAAAGTGTGTTAAATCAGGCGTAACATGGAGTAGGGCCTACCTGAATGCTTTCCAAGTTTCTCGTTGAATTGGCAGACTGTGGCCCTACTATTCATGGGTGCTAGCTCCAGCTGCTATGAAGAGGATTTATATGCTAAATAGCTCTTCATTCATGCTTCATTAGTAGGTCCTCCCTGGTTTTATCGAATGTCAGTTTTTGGGAGGCTGTGACGCCAATGAGTTATTTATAGGCCTACAATATGCTGCTTCGGAGCATCTGTTTTGGAACTACAGTATACAGTAAGATTGTAATGTATGCTAGCAGGCCTACCGAGTTTCCTTCGTGAGCCATCCAGAAAAGCTGAGAGTGCCATTATACCCGGCAGGTTATAGGAATGCATGGCAGCAGGAGAAACACTCCTGTGCGCAGATACCCATACCTTTTGTACTACTAAAAAGTAGAGCTAAGGTCTTAAAAACAAATGTTACACCTGTATCTGAACAGAATTCCCCGCTCCATGAAGGTAAATAGTTTATTGTATATTCACTTGGCCTAGACCAATGGTTCGCATTTGCGGACCCTTCGGGACATGTCAAAAGTATTTGCGGATCCCTATGTCTCTTAGTATTACTCATTGTTCATATCGCAAGAACAAAAGATAATAGATAGGAAATTATTCGCCACGAAAGTATAACATTAAACAGTGGCGGATCCTGGATTTTTTTTTTAAATCACTTCTAGATGGTAAATGGCACTGTCATAGCCTATTCAAAATTTGATGCAATATTCTGTTATTTCCCATTTATTTGTAAGTTTGTATTTTTTATTTCTTCAATATAGGCCTAGAGGTAAAAGCAGTACAACACAAAACATGTAAACAAGGTGTATACATTACCTGTACTGAGGATTGCCACTATCAAAAGGCTCTCCTACATAAAACATACATAAAATAAAAAATATAAAGATGACCAATAAAATATTGGATTTAAAATATAAAAATATAATGCCAGTTAAAACAATTTACAGTAAACGAATTCTATGCATATTTCAAAGATATTTAATTATTGACAAGGCATGATTTGCAGTAAAAATCATAGATCATGAAAAATTGGTCTAAAAATCTAGCGGACCTAACATTTTCGCTGGCCCCCGGCAAACCCGTTTAATTTGGTGGCCACCAATTATTTTTCGTGGACACCCAGGCTGGTAACCACTGCTATAGACGACAAGATAACAATGATAAGACATTCTCTGTCACAAGTTACGCTGCACTCCAAATAGTCAAAGAGCTAAACTATTGGTTTACGTGATGTAATGTCATTCACACCGAATCCGATTTTTCACAAAATCAAATCAGTGTGTAAAAATAGGGAAATTTTGTTAGAAACGTGGTCCGAATTTTTGTTTTGGTTAATATAATTAAGCCTAAGGAGATACTTGCTTTTTAATAAGAATTAATAGGCACTTTATAACAGCCACATACTCTGTCTCGGATTAATTTGGCAAACATGAATATTACAAATACAGACAACTAGCACTAGAATTACAGAAAACTATAATTATAATGATTGCATTGGATTCGATTTGATTTAATTGGAGGAAAAACATTTTTTGATAGGGCTATGTTATAGAACTGAATTTTCTAAGACACAAAAGGGCGTTTGAGGAAAAGAACGGTTAATGAGGCACAGATTTTTCAATATATAAAAACTGGGGGGAAAGGATGATTACGCTCATTTTCCCCACTTAAATATTCAAAATTACTCTGTAACTCATTAACTGTTCCCAAGTTTTTCGTCAAATATGCTTTTTGTGTCCTAAAAAAAATCAGTTGCACAACATAATGCCTATCAACATTTTTTTTCCTCCGGAGCCTGGCTTTAAAAAGGGATTTAGGCCTAAAATTGACAGATATTTGTGCATTTAATGGGGGAACATTTACAAAATTAATACGCACGTACCCTCTTTATAATCATAACCATAGCAAATGTCAAGGTAGAGAAATGCTACACGCGGAGTTGAAACCCCTTACAATGTACCCCGAGCCTTCGGTTCATTAGCATAATATTTACGGAAGATTAGATTTTGACATTTCTAGTAAGTTTTAAAATAAATCCAATTACATGTTATTAAATAAGGAAGGAAAGGGCCCGTATCACTCGTTATTACATGAATATGAACAAATCCTTTGCAAAGAGTTCTTTTTACAATTTTACATTGAACACCAAACTAACGTGGATATGTTTTTTTTAAACATAACATGTATTATTATTGTGACAGTAAATATTACATTGCGCATGACATAACTTATGTCATGCGCAATACAACATTTACTGTAGCAGATAAAGTACTACTGAAAGAAAAAAAAAACACGATTCGTTTGGATACTCAGGCTAAACTCACCTGGCCGTTAAAAATTTATAACAAAGATTGCAGAAAGTAGCCTATGTGCAGCTAGATTTCAACTATTTAAATTCATTGATTAATCAACACCTTCTGGACTTTTCGACCAATTTGAAACCTACGTATATAATGAATTCAACATAGAAAATTTCATTCTGAAATTAAGTCCATTCTGAAATAAAGTCCATTTAATAATAAATAGTATCTGCAACACTCACAATGGTCAATAAAACAAGTATCGAAATGAGTTAAAATCTTAGTACCGCATTGTAAATCATAAAGCACTTTTTTCCAACTGAGATATATACGGGCGCGGGTGAATATATGGGCCTACTACTATATGGTGAGGTTGGTGATATGGGGTTTCCAGGACAGAGTTTCACCAATGTTTTATAGACTTTTAACAAGTCTCCAAATAGCTAGATTGTCTCTAAACTCCGAAAATTAACGAATATCACCATTGAATATAAGTATTTAAACCAAGTGTTAAAATGGTTACTTTTACTTCAACCTTGATAACAACGTCAGTCATTTATCAGAAACAAAAACTCATAGGCCTAATGGTATATTTTCTGATTTATAACTTAAGTAGTTCTTTTAAATAAACAATTAAAAGTCTTACCTAATTTTTAATTTGTTTTTAACATTTTTGGGTGGCAATATATATATATTTTAATGTGAAAGGGGTTTTCTAGAAATAGTAGGGTTGTAGATCGAACATCTGCATAAAATGAACATCTCCGCTAAGCTCAGCTCCTTGGATATTATTGCTAAGGACCCACAAAACTACAGCGTTAAAACATACGCAAACACGTGCGTTTGTGAAATCGACAATATGTGTGCTTGCTAGAAACGCGAGTCGTAGCTCTGTTCTGATTGATCACTTGTTAAGTTCGATTGAGACTCCGAGATGATATTGTTGGAGCCGACCCATTACGAAGTACCGGTATATTTTCCAAAGCGATCATTAGGAAGCTTAATATGCCTATATTCAATATGCAGTTTCTACCAGATTGTTAATCGAATCCAAAAAAGAGCATCAGAACAAAAGCAAATGTCTTTGAAAATATAAGTGACATCTGTACAAGTCTGTACTCCAAAAATTTAAAGTGCACTCAACCACATGGTTACAATATAAAGTCTGAGATATGTTTGTCAGTTTAATACAAGAACAAGCACCAGATAACGATTTTTAAAACCACAGTTTTAATTTTCACTCCCTAAGCCCAAGCATAAAAGTCTTAGTTTATAAACTATCATTCTGTTTTGTAACCAAGGTTGGGCTGAGGTAAATTCACGCCTCTGAATTGTTTACGCAAATAACAAATACGGTACAAATAGAAGATGTTTTTTACATAGTTTATATATTCAACTACGAGAATGAATTGTAACTTTTATGTGATTACAAATTTTAAAAAATATACCAAACAACACGGAGATTGGTGATTATTTAAGTGCTGTACAATTTCTAATTGACTCCTACTATATCGTATATTTGTGACCCGTGCTCTGATAGAAACCCACAATAAACGTCTATTAATAAGTCACCCGCTACCCTAATATTCATTAGAATAAACGATATATAAACGACAATGCAAAAAATAACATTAACTCAGGGGTTGGATTTATTTCATTTCATTTCTTTAGACACGAGCGCCAAGGATATGCCAATAAGTGAACTTAATCACTGTCCTACGTGGCATATCCATTTAACAATAGAGAACTTAATGGACCAGTTCAGCGGGGTAACCCCCTACTCTTCTCGAAGGATGTACTGGGTTCTTTATCCGAGAAGACTTGTTCCACCACCGGAACCATTTGCAAGTGAGCCGTTCTAACTAGCGCCGATATTTGAGCTGAAGGTTACGGTACCCCTGACTTAACCGCTCGGCCAATCAACTCGCTTAACTAACTTAACAAAAAAATCTGCTTAATTGTCTTAAATCCATAAATCCCAGATCAGGTCTTTTAAGAAATGTGATGTATGGTTCAGTTTGTTTTTCCTTTTGCAAGCATTTATACAAATTTTGTTTAATAATACTACTATAGTATTAGTAATAATAATAATGATGATGACGATAATGATGGTGATAATAATAATAAATACGATAATAATATTAATAATATTGAAAAGTGAAAATAATTGTGCAAAAAGCAAAAAAGAAATTTGTTAATTTGTCTAATCATTATAACTATGATTGTAGTTATGTAAGCTATAGATAGACATAAGTTGTCCTGGGTTATCTACATCGCTATGTGATCGCGATAAATTTAACTATATAAAAGCATCAATTCCGGTCATCTATAGAGGTACTATTTCCTCTATTTTTTCACTTCATCTCCAACCAAGGTTGGGCTTAAGTGGTTCTGGATGCATCTTTAATATATGTAAAGTAAATACATGAAAGACAATGTTTTAAAGTTCTATTTTCTATGATACATCACACATATTAATTAGATCTCTATAGTTGCTGAAAATCCCTTGATAAATGATCGCTTTATTTTGACCATATATAAAATGGTGATATGATGAGGATGAATTTTACTATATAAACGGTGTCATTTCCGGCCATCTCGCGGTACTATTTCTTCAAATGTTCGTGCCTCGCTGAGGTGGGCCGACCTTATATCTGTAAGTCTCTCCCTGGGTCACCTCTCTTTCGAAATCCTGGATCCGCCACTGTTGAGTTATAATTACTATTATGCCTATTACCATTATTTATCATGTGACTATTGCAATTTTCACTTTATACCTTCAAAACAGTCCTAAAACGTCCAGAATGCGCTACCTCCCAAGGGTCTTCGATCCTGGACCCTGCTGGCGTTCCTTTGCGTAGGGAGGGGAACAGTCCCCTCAAACTCGTCCCACGATCTTTCAGTGATTCTTTTTAGTCCCAGGTGTTGATGAGATGTTGGTAACAAAATAAATAATGTGCATCTTTTTTGGCATCAATTAGTTGTTTCATTTCTGTTGTGTAGGTTTGTAACCAGTCTTTGTCATGCTTGCGGTCAGTTCTAAAAGATTGTAATGCTGTGATGAAAACTAAAGATTTGAGAATAGACCAGACATCATCTGGATTATCCGGTGGTGATGAAGCACTAAGCGACTCATTTAACTTAGTTTCAAAGGTCTTTCAGTGTGCTTGGATCTTCATATTCTTAACGCTGACCCTGGTGGTGGAAGGCTGTTTATAGAGAAGTGCTTTTAAAACTGCTACAAATTCAACTATTATTTATTATTTATTTTTATCTCCTGGAGTGCAACAATCTCTAGGTTGAGTTTCATAATTTCATCGTCAAGCAATGCAGTATTTCGAACAGTATCTACGTTCAGTACATCATCGTTAAAGGTAGTCCACATGGTCCTGACATTGAAAGTCCAATCCTGAAATAGTGTTTGGTTTTTGTGTGTGCTTAAAATTCACTTGCTTTTCTAGAAGTAATCCTCCTGTAACTCCATACACCCAATGAAGCGGCAAGTGCTGACGGGTCAGTACCCAGTTGACAGGGGTTGCCCAGTTTAAGCACGAACACCCCTCCTACTTTTGAGGATGACCCGTGGCGTCAGTGTTCTACGCATACCAATCGAACATTGATTTATCAACCCCGAAGACTGTCATCTTCAAAGTTAGATATGAACTATTCAAAGTGGCAAGAAAAAACGTACTTATAATACAGTATATTCACGTATTACCGAGGTCGAGTGCAAAGATTGTTAATGCATAATAACCTAATTGTATTGTAACAAGACACTTTTTAACTAAATAAGTTGCATCAACCTGATATTTCAATCAACAGTGTATTATTATAAAATACGTTCGATTACGCCTACGTAACTTTCTACGAGGCACATCTTTGTCTTATGTTCTTTCCCTAGACCAAGATAGTGATCCAATCTTAGAAAGTGACCAGGTGCCGCCTACAAAAAAGCCTGGTATAGAAGAGAACAAAATCAGATTTACTATTTGTCTCTAAAACAGATCATAGAGCTTTAATTATTGGCATAATTAGATATGACGTTTGAAATAATGAAATCACTGTGTTCCTTAAGATATACATTTATATTTGACGTCAAGTGTCACAATGATGTACACAAATAAATAGTTTTGAAATAAAAAACAAAATGTCCTTGATACTAAGAATAAAATTCGGGTCTCTATCTGTTGTTGAATGTAAAGGTCATTGTACTAACCATTACTGTATACTATCACAGATTTCAACCCAAGAAAATAAAAAAAAATTAATTGAAAAATTGAATTCTATCTATCTGATGGAGCCATACAAAAAACTTAAACACCAGAATTCATATTCTTTAACGCTATACCCGCGGGATTCAAGAAAGTGGAAGCGTTTGGCTCGCTGTGCAGATCGCTTGTGCCCTTGGGCAAGACACTTTATCTGCGTCTCTCACTACCCAGGAGTATGAATGCACCCGATTCTACCTAATTGATCTGATCATTCATGATGCTGCCACCAAACCTGATTAGGGGATTCTGATCAGATGATTGATGAATGGTGCTGTCACCAGTAAAGAAATGTATCAGCATTTATTTGTCACTGAAACTGACCACTTAGGTAGAATCGGGCTGATGAATGGGTATCCGCATATGCTGAGAAGGTAAACAGCCTCGCTGTGAGGAGGAGTGGCGACCGACTCAAAGCATTGCACAGTCTGGCCGATCGAAGAAGGGATGAGCACTCCGGACCTGTACCGGTTCGAATACCTTTAACCTTTTTAAGAAAGTAGAACCATGGTAGAACCAAAACAACAGATTATCCTCATTAGCCGACAAGTCAAATGCCAAATCAAAAACAATGCTTTTTGTCGATGGCTGTAAACCTCAAATAGGCCTATACTGATGATAGACATACTTACAACAAATATTTAGAAGTTGATATTAAGATTTATAGCGTTTTCAGCAACATATCTGTAAAAGCTATTGTACCTAGGCTTACCCACAGACTCTTATTATCGTCAAAATCAATTTCCTAGTTTAAGGAAATAGATATTTATAGTGAAGCAGCTTAATGGTGACCATCTTTTAATTTAATATTACTAAATTATCTTCCAAATCACCCATATGCACACAACACCCACGCAACATCCCCGTATACCCTGCAGTAAATATTTTTCCAAATTACTGTCTGTAAAATGATTCATAGACCAGCTTTCATTCTACGCGTAAACTTTCACATTCTAGGGAAATGCTGAGATAACGCATAGCGTAGGGTATTCAGGTTACTGTTTTCAATTATATAAATAATTATATATATATATTGTAAATAAAGAATGAATTAAGAGTTTATCTCTATTTAATAATTATATATATATATTATATATATAATATAATATAAATTAAAACTGCGCAACAGTAATAAAACTCAGATATGTTTCTTTTTATACATATATTTATCCTGAAATATGCCTTGCACTACTTATGTCTTTTGAATATGTTTGTAGTAAGTAAGCCTTTTAAGTACAGTTTTTTGTATTAATGTATCTGTTAAAGCCTCTGCAGAAACCAAATTTCATGAGAACCAAGTTGTGAACGTTGACCAATAAATATACCGTATCTTGTATCTTGATACGTAAAATATTGACTTTAGAAGCACTAACATTTATTGAAACTAATATTTCGCCTGGCATCACGCTCACAAGAGTTGTCGAAATATTCGTTAAAATAAAATTTAATGTATCTGAGTTTTTATTACCGTTACGCAATACTTTTGAAACACACGTGGACACATTCTTCATAATTATGTATAAGTCACTAATAAAAAAAAACAGTTTTCAATTATTTATAAACGTTTTACTACGAACGTTAACTGGTGGCATGATGTAAATACACTATTGCTGCGAAGCAGCCAATTCATATTCTTGACAGCAATTTGACCTCTGAAAGGTCATTGTTTGTCAAAAATAAGGGCCTAAGACGAATGAAAAGCGGAGTTTCCTTCTTTCGTTCTGCCGGGTAAAATCAATTACTTTAGGCGACGT
>NW_022684833.1:210421-215842 GCF_011630105.1 Anneissia japonica | reverse complement strand
AATGTACACTTCCTAGACCATGCAGTCTTCAAAATAAAAATTGTAACCTTTGGTAATCAACTACATTTTCCACATACATAGAAATTTTGAAACTTTATTAAAAAAAACTTAAACCATAATTCACCTCTATAGACATTTTTTGACAAAAATGAAAAATTACGACTTTGTTACTCAATGAGAAGTGTTCTAATATAGACAATGGGTCATGTCTAATATTATTTGTTATATTTTTATTATTCATTATTTTCACTTGACTCGCATAAATAATTTTGTTCGAAGAACATCTATATGCAGTTGTACTTCGCAGCACTTCACTTACAATTTGCAATTTCTAGTTTATGATATTATACAACTAACACAAATTTCACACTGAACTGCAACTCCACACCTCAAACTTGATCCTCAGCCTACGGTACCAGTACTGCTTATTGTATACTAATAAATGTTAACAATTCCATAAAACCATTGGATTGAATTCTTCGTTGATTTACAAACTGTATTATTTTTTAAACAAAATTGTCTATTATGCAAAGAATATAGAAACTGTGTTATTTATATGTCTGTTATTTTAACGAAGAACACATATTCTTATTTCATTTTAATTGAAAGCTAACTAACTTAAATACATAAAATAGGCTATTCAAATATGTCATAATTTGCTTTATTGTATAATTGCTAAGCATAGACAGTATCTTTAAATTGTGTTTGAATTTAGGCATATATTAATTTTCCAAATTTATAGCTTTTTAGTGACAACTCACCTTCATTGAGACAAATCAACACCCCACTCAAGATATTATATGGCTCACGAAGTCAATTGATTTTAACAGAGGATGCAGACTATAACCTGGAAGATGTAAAAAGAAATTAAATTTCGCTGCTATAACATTGTCCATTATGATATGTTCCCTAAACAGGAAATGAAATTGGAATAACATATCTTTAAAAGACCTTGATAGAAATAATGGATTCGAGGCCACGGTAGCATCACTCATATTTTCGAGCACACTATTGGGCCGGTGCCAAACCCTACATTTTCGATTAGCAAGAAGTATAAATTGAGGTCTAAAGGATAATAATTACCTTTCTTTTTGTAATCCGTAAAAGATCTACAGTACTGTAGATGTATCCCAAGAAATGGCATACCACATTCTCAACCTATATTTATATAAAGGGCCTAAACCATTGTTCTTCCATTTGTTTAAGTGTGAATATTTTTTCAGCTCTTTTAGCTAGATTTTATACCTCCAGGGCTAGATTAAAACAAAGAGATGAGCTTGTAATTATAGCTTTGATGACAACTATGGTCTTTCGAAGTGGCTATACTATTGAGTCCTTAACATTCTAAAGAACGTCTTGATCAGCATACTTGGAACACCTTGAAATTGTCGATATGCTCATTTTCAGACATTTGAAAAGCTGACAATAGTAGAGTTTTGCCAGAGCCGGTCACACCAGCCCATTATTAAGAAGTGTTTTAACTTTGCCTTACGAATTAGACTATTAAGAATTGCTATTTGAAAAGTGACTAAGAAATGTTTAATCAAAGACAAAAGAGTTTACCTTCAATTACGGATGACTTTCTTGGTGAGCAGCTTGATTAGTTAAGTGCCTGGATGTCGACTTGGTAACGCCTTTCTTTTGCATGTAGACCATTCCGAGAAAGATACCCTCTCAACTAGTAGTAGCCTCCTTAGTTACCAATCGTTGAAGATATAGTACACGAATAAGTTGAAACAACCTCTATCATGAGGCTGTTTTAATTAAAGAAAAAATCTTGTTTAGCAAGGTTCAAATTTGATGATTGGACACAACAACCTACAACAAAACTTAGCGTTACATAATTCGTACAAGTAATAATAATAATTGTATAATTTGTACAAGTGTTTTTTGCGCTATGGAGTGGAAACATTCAACATTATTAGGCCTATTTAATTATAATTAAAGAGAGCTTTTATGGAAATTCAGTTCAAATTAAACATAGCATGCTAGCTGCTATATACTGATTACATACGCATGAATCAGGATGTTATAAGTATCACTTCTATGATAGGAGCATACATCAATCATAATTTTGGAGCTCTGATTGCTTGCGGTACACTACGTACTCAATCGAAACGTCGAGACTTTCTCAACTACAGCAGTTAATCTTTTCAGAACTACCTACGTGGTGTACCGCAAGCTTAAACACACACACACACACACACACATATATATATATATATATATATATATATACATATATCTTATTTATGTATTTATTTATTTAATTGAAAGACTGATGAAAACAATTTAAGAAGGGTTGTCAAACGCATCATTCGCTAGGCCTATACTTAACACATTCTAAGAAACTGCTGAATATATCAAGTAAGAAACAACAACCACAACAAAAATTTTTTTAGTAATACTAATATACACTTTCGATTACAATATATTTACGCCTAGGCTTGACAGTAAACATATTTCATTTTACGTTGTTTCCAGTACTGAAAATAGATGTCGTAACTTTAAAGAGCATGTGTGGTCAGATATCTTCCAATGAATTTCGAAAAGATGTTCAGTATTCAAAGAGTTTAACATGAACAATCTGCTCCAGTACTACCGGGCTTACTTAACAGAATCAATTAATATAGGAAGTCGACCATCCGCTCAGGAGCCTCGGTGTCTCGCCGAAGTTGAGTAATTCTTGTAGACCAACGAAATATTTAAAAACATGGAGAATAACAATATGACTTTAAAACAAATTAAAACTATCTAGGTCTACAAAATGATTATTTAAATTTGTGTTGGCAGTATTTTTTTTATTGGGTTAGTTAAAGACCTTCTGTCGTAAAATATAGGTAAAATTCTTTAAAACTCAATCAAAATATTGCTTATTAAAAATTATCATATCAAATTTAATGCTGTCAACTTCCAATGATTCAATAATTCACTTTCCATTTATATTTAGACGTTATATATACAAACACCCTGAAAGTGATTACCAGCAAATAAAGGGATGCGAAAGAATATAAATGTATTATTTATAAGCCTATGAACACATAGTAAATACATTTTTTCAATTCTTTATTTTTAATTGGAAGGTTGTAACTTAATTACAGTAAATAAACCTATATATCAATTTCAATTCTCGGTCTAGGGAAAACAAACTTCCATATACCATTTTTTATCATCTATTTAATATTGATGTTCTGTTGTTTTCTGACATCGTTTTATATTTGTACTGTGTACTAGTAGTGATATTTTATGTGGTTTGTCAACGACAAAATAATTTGCTGTAGGCCTACTGTATTTTTGCTTTTACACTACCAATAAAAGTTCTGTAGTCTGTATTGATCACAATCTCGCGCATGCAAGGGTGTATATATAAAGTCAGATGATGATTCAAGATAGTCAGGGCAATAACAACAATTTTATTGAGTGTTAGTTTGTGAAATTCCATATGTCTAGGTCTGTCAAAAAGTGAACTGATAGTTGATTCAGTTCACTTTTTGACAATCTCGTCTACCTTCTAAAGTTCCTGTACATTGCTTTGCTTTGTTTAAAAAATGACGAACTAAATGACACGAAATAAAATAAAATCAACCCTACTGAAATATTGCCGTATGTAAATTATACACCCAGGTCTGTAAATTCAGAGTAGGCATGCGGTGAGGCCATGTATTCTACATCGATTTCACCACGATATTGAACTTGCAAACAAACGGCCAATTTCCTCTCATTACTAAAGGCCATGAACTGGAAATCACGTTGTGCCTAAACCAACATCTCTCAAATGTGTCCGTATTCCCAGGAAAATATTGCCGGGATTCAGTGTCAAACAAACTGGAACAATTGTTAAGTTAGTAAGTTCAGCTTGCTAGAAATAGCTATGTGTTCTGGATATACGATTATGTTCAAATATATCTCAAACGAGTTCACATTGTTAATGATGTACTTTAATGCTGGTCCTCATCAATGCCGTAGCCAGGATTTTCAAACAGTGCTGGACAATATCATGCACCCACTTTAAATCTGGACCCAAATTTTACCAATTTTAAGCTAAATATGAGAAATCTTGACCCATTTTTCAAAAAGTGGACCTATTTTATGTATAAAATTACATAATTTGGACCCATTTAAAAAAATGTGTGGGAATGTCCCAACTGTCCCAATAGCTGGCTGGTTGGTCCTCATTCATTCTGCTATAAATTTCAAATATGTACACATCTTCCTTAAAACATCGATTGTCAATGATGATTTAAATTTATAATAAAATGTATGTATTAAAATCATCTGTATGGGCGAGTGTGACGTGCACTTTAATAGCTTTTGACGCAAGCCTCTTTTTCTCAATTACCTTTTCCCGTTTGACTTTATTCCTGCTTCGACATATTAATTACTATTCTTAGTTTACAATTATTTAGATGGCTCCATCGGTGTCCTTGCGTGTATCTAACAGCTCTTTTTCATCATATTATAGTATGATTTCCTATAGCAGTTCTGACTACTATTATCATTTTCAATTATCACGAAAAATAGATGTAAACAGAGCAATTTTTACAGTTGCGTACGAAGGTTTAGTGTTAATAACTAGCTTACTAGTTATAAAAACTATATCAGTTTATGCACATATTATTCCTGAAAGTAAAGGTGTAAATGCTGTGACATTTAGCTTTGATTTTAACCTAGCTTTTTGAACCAACTTAAATTAGTACACTACCAGTATGATTTACAAGCTATGACGTCACAACAATTAATTACTATGTACCAAGGCTATAGGATAAAATTGCAAATTAATTCATGAATATTCAATAATACAGGACCGGATGTTCTGTAGGCCCACACATCCTCCCTGCATTGTTCATTAACGTATGTCTATTGTACTTCATTGCTACCTTTTCACAATGTCACTGTTATAAAGTTTCCACTTGTCAGTATGTATCTGTAAAGAGTCTAGTCTGAAATTGAGCTAATAGGTAACCACTAAACAGTGTCAACAATAACAGTCAGCGAGTTTTGAAGATATGAATTACAGCAATCACAATAGTCGTATAATAATACGATTATTTCACAACAGTTGTGGCGCCAGAGGTGGGGGGGGGGGCTGGGAGGGCTATAGCCCCCGTCGGGGAAGACGATAAATTTTGTCGGGGAACAAACAGATAAAAAACAATTTACATGTAATATTCGTTTAGCCACCATATTGTTTGTGTTAACTTTTCATCACAACAACAATAACAATAATAATAATAAAAATAATAATAATAATAATAATAATAATAATAATAATAATTCAATGAGACTAATCAAAAATAACGTGCGTTCTGTTATGACAAATGCTCATTTAAAATAAATTAGATGGTTACATTGCATACTCTTTGTTTCTTGCTTTATTCAAAATGTTTTGGTTTTGGAAGCTGATGTCAACATTAGAAAGCA
>NW_022684833.1:177558-209880 GCF_011630105.1 Anneissia japonica | reverse complement strand
GCCTACATGAAGCCATATTATAGTAACTCGATCCCTATCAAATAAGTAATAAAAATTCGCCATAGGCCTAATTCATCAAATATCCGTGGCTTCCAGGGCCGCCCTGGACCCCCACCGGGGGCCCTAGGCGGCGCCCGGCCCCCAGCCAAATGAGACTCGATTCGCTCCACCAGCCCCCCTGTCGGAGCATTTAGCCCCTCCGTCGGGCAGGTCATGGCGCCACCACTGTTTCACAAGTTCTTTTAAAATACTGCCAAACGAAAGGCGATGAAGAATGAATCTTTGACACTCATTAAATATCTAACAAACTGTACACAAGCGTTAGACCGTTGTAGGCGCTTTCAGCGCAATGACAGTTTTCTGACCATAATAGAAATGAGAAATTACTTCTCACCGTTGTCCCGACCCTTGTGCTGGAGAACAACTTGATTGCCACAAAGATTTAGTGGGAAAGGGAAGAAATTGTGAATATTAAACTCAAAAGTTTAACTATAATGAGCAAGAGCGACCGTTCACCGGTTCGCGCGTTAAACTGAAGTTTACCTCAATTCAGAGTTTAATTAAGAAAAAAAAATAAAAGCTGCAAAATAATGATTTGGATTGATTTAAGACAAAGATAAGGAATCTTCAAATAATAGGGTAAGATAGGATAGGAATAATTACACACAGTACATCGTCTAACCCTAGCTCGAAACTGGGTTGATGTGATTTTTGTCACTCTCACTGATTTCTCCCTTTTTAACTTGGCTAATTACGTCGATACACGTACAAATGCAAAAAGAATTGGAAATTAAATTTACCAGGAAACCAAGTGACCGAACTGGTTTAGGAGTCAGCTTACAATTGGGGATATGTGTTCGAACTTCGAGTGCATGCCAGTTTTAACAAACAAATTTCATAATTTTCTTCCATGTGAATAATCAATCATGAATGTCTCAATCACCAGGAACAACTCGATGTTTTTGGCAAAGAAGCACGCGAATAAAATAATTGAAAAAGGTTAATTAGAACAGCGTTCCGGTTACAGTACACTAATCAATGCTGTTACTCGTTGAAGATATTTCTTTTGGAATAAACTGTTTCTATACCGTACTCATGATTGGAAAAGCTATTTTTGGACGTTCCCTGTAATAATAGTGGGCAAGCTGCTCCAAAATTTATGTTAAGTGCATTGGAAAAGTGGTTTAACTGTATGTTGTATTTGTGTGAGGTGAGATGGAACCTGGAAAAAAAATGAGCAATCACATACACTGCACTTTATTTATGCTGTTTTCACTTCATTTATGGTTTTATCGTTGTCCATATAAGGACCATAGTACAGTACTGCCAACGCGTGGTTGATGGATCATATTATACACTAGAAAGACGTCATTTGGAAGAAATATAAATACGATGAGGATAGACATAGTGCGCGGATCAGACAATTGCTCCTCTGTGATTCATGATGATAAAAAATACAGTACAAAGCATAGCCTATATCTTGGCTCCTATAGTAATTAAGACATGGTTTTGAATGTAACCTAGGCCTGCCTATACACCAGCCTTGCAAAGAAGTTGACAACGACGACGGCGACGATGATTTCAAATTACGATATTGACGATAATTATGATAATGATCATAATCAAGTAATGATAATTTTAATAGCCTAATGATTAGGCCTATAGTGATGATAATTATTAAATGGAGCTATTTTGCACTTAAAAGAACTTAAATACTGTATTAGAAACCTGAAAACATAAAGATGGCAAAGAATGTATTTAGGCCTATCAAGAGTTTACCATCCGCCACCAGTCAAGACTATTCTTGGACCCCTACCAAGGTGATTAATCTTGCCGGTGTACGGTAAGAATGGCCCCGGAAAAAATGGCCCCGGAAAAAATGGCCCCGGAAGAAATGGCCCCGGTAAAAATGGCCCCAAATGACAGGTAGGTAAAAATGGCCCCAATAACAAAATTCTGTATTAAAACTATTTTTTAAAAATCATTATATGCATTTTTTTTAAACTGAAATAATTTAGTTTTTAAATGGAATCTAACATCAAATAAATTGCCATTACATTTTACTTTTTGCAGAAATTACATATTCAATGATAAAATATTCAAAGATAAAAAAGCCAACACTAACACTTTAGTTTTTTCCATTTAAATGTTAAAAAATAGCAACAACATAATCAATAAATCAACATAAATCATGCATTTATTAATACTAAAATAATTTATTTGTGGCCAATTCCAAGGAAGCGGAATCATAATTTTCCAGAAATTCAATCCGGGTATTGGTAAACCCCACAAGTTTTAGGCACTTAAATTTAGTTGGCGGGGAGTAGAAACCAAGTATGCAATTAAATAAGTTGCTTAAATAAATGTATTCTAATTATTCAGTTTATTTTAAAAACAATATTTGATTAACAAATACGTCTTTGAAGTAACTCCAAGCAGAACATTTATTGCTAAGTAAAGTAAGCCTCTCCCTTTTCCCATACATGAACTAGTGATTCAAATACACAATTGATCCACATGCTTTAACTACTGTTTATTTGCACTGTTTATAACATGTAAAGTTATTTCATTTGATACTTAACAAAATTGAATTTTGTGGTTATCTATGAGTTGCATATTTTGGTAGTTGAAGTACTGTATGTATGTCATTCCTCTACTTTATTGTGGAATAACGTTTATAAAACTTATTTCTACTATCAAAATGTTATTCAATGGTCATTGTTTTCTGATAATCTCTCAGTACATTATTTGCATCTGTTGTGTAACTGTATTTGTTATTGATTCAATTCTTGCTTAGTACAGTATTTAAATATTTGAAGATTTAAAAAAAAAATATCATTTCTATTACTGAATTTTTTCATTGGGGCCATTTTTACCTACTTGTCATTTAGGGCCATTTTTACTGGGGCCATTTTTACCGGGGCCATTTTTTCCGGGGCCATTTTTACCTGGGCCATTTTTCCGGGGCCATTTTTACCTACATTCAATCTTGTCACACACCATGGATGTACAGACGATGTGGACATTAAAAGGAAGCCGATTCAGTTGTAAAAAGATAGGTCTTTTAATTAATTTATGTTTCTTTACACCGAACAGAATTATCTTATGGTATAATATTAGTTAATTGAAAAATTGACAAAATAAAATTAAGAAACGTCTGAACAGTAGCAACCCAATGAAGAAACATATGTATTATTATTCAGTTAAATATCTAAGCTGAGCGTACCTAGTATGTTTTTATGTTGACAAATTGATATTGTTCGTATGGGGAATTAAGTCCACAACACTTGTGTCGACTATCCCCAAATAAACATAGTTGTGAAAAATATAGCGACATGACACTTCAGCTTTAGCTTGTTTGTTCTTTATCATCTAGCCTACACATTGAGTAAATACATAATAATATTACTGCTTATGTTGATATGGTACCGTAATTATTGTAATGTCGAAGCACACTGATCGATTTGTAGACGTGATGTTTTGGTTCTGTTTAATATGACTACATGCATTGATGTTTTGTTTTGTATTCGCAATTGAACCTCAAATTTTAAAGCAGCTTGAAATTCTACAACTGTGGGCCTTCGGCAATAACTCCTACTACTCTTAAAGGTCAAATACAATGATACTGCGATAGGTATATGCATTATAAAGAGTTTTGTAAAGTAATTACTATGTTAGACCATGTTAAACCAGCACCAAATCTTATCGGCACAAATGGACTCGTACGTTTTTTTAAATATTATTTTTAGCTTCAATAAAAATTAAGACACTGGAAATGATGCAATATACTAGTTTATGTCCCACAGACCAGGGGTCAATTTTACCCTCAGTTCCACAGTGGCGGGTTAGAGGAGGGCGTAAGTGGCGTACTCCGCTCTATTTTGTTGTAAAAATGATTTGTGAAGTATATCTGAAAATTACCACTTTAAATATTAAAAATCAATCAAATACAACATCTAATTAATAAAGGTGCTATAGGTTTAAGGGAGATTAGCCCCCTTGCACCCCTACCCTGAGACCCTCACTCAGTTCGCACATTCTCCCCTCCCCCCGCCCTTCCTTGCGGGGCTTGATTCGCCCCTGGTTCCGTGTAATATTTCATTTCAGGTCCACCATTGAGTGCATAAAGATCAGGCTTTAAGAACCAATGACATACAGAAAAACTGGTGGAAGTTGAGCCACTGGAGATTGGGTATCGTTTAAAATTAATTTTTAAAAATACACTTTTTTTTTTTTTTATAAGAACCAGTAAAATTTTGCCCAGGCTCAGTGTTCTTATTTTGTTCTTAGTTTACACACCTTTTAAACAAAAAATTATTTAATTGTACGGCGGTATGCACTGTACTGAAATGTAGGTGAAAGTGACCCCCACAATAAATGGCCCCCAAATGTCAGATAGGTACACCTACTGTACTGTATTATAGAGGGTATTACAGTCACACCTTCTGCACCTAATGTACAGATATAATATTTTAGTTTTAAAAAATATAAACCTCATTTGAAATTTTACCTCAGCCTCAATTTGTTCTTATTTTGTTCTTAACTTTTAAGCAATTTCAACCTCAGTGTTATTAAAAAATGTGTTTTTATAAAAAAAAAAAAAGTGTATATGTCAACCTTGGTTGTCGAAATAAGTCATGCCGCCGGGTTTGCCTTATCCGTCCTCAAATGCATTTTTGCCAAACATCCATTTATTGTATTCTTAATACCTCAATGAAAACAGGAAACATGGTATCGGAGTAAGGTCGCAGACGGGCCGATTTGTACTTCGTTGCTACACTTCCCCAAATAGCAACTATTAGCGTGATCACGCTAGCGTTAACAAGTCGGTAGAACAGTCAAACAGGAATGTGACACCAGTCAAATATGTACATAATGTGTTTGCTGAGTACTGGCACACAAATTATATTTTCTATGGATGCTAATATTATTTGCCTCATATATCATCTTTAATATTTATTCCATCAATTTATAACATTTGTATTTCAACCATAATAATAATAATAATAATAATTTCATAATAATAATTTCCCCATCGTATTATATTTCCACCCACTCACATAAGCCTACAAAAATGTCCCGTAACACAAACAACATTTGGGCCTACCGTTTAAAAATATAAGAACAACACTATAATTTAGAGAGATCAGTCAATGGATGTTGATTTGTCAGGACAAAATATGTAACCAAACATTTGAAAGGCAATTTATCTGTTTGTCTATAATATCTGTTTAGTTATTTTTAAAATAGTTAACAGGGTGGGAACGTCAAAGTTAGTTTGAGTAGAAAACCGGAGTTGTAAAGAAAATAGATAGAAAGTGTATCAACGACAGGTGGCTTACGACGCGGCACGAAATTAGTACACCGCTGCTACTACCACCGCACTTATCGTAGCATTTAAGATAAGGATGAAAATGCATTTTGACAAGATAGTATAAAAGTAATGATATAAGTATTGGACTATGGCTATACCACCTAAAATCACCATACCACCTCAATTCATCAGTTCTCGCAGAATAACAAGGTGCAACGTGTCCTATTCGTAGATCTTAAAGTGAGCGTTTTGGCAGGAGCTAATAAAATTAACAGCCAAAAACCAAATAATTTTGTATGGGAAACAAGAATACAGAATCTAACCACAGCAAAAATACTATAGGTCTACGTTAAGCATATTAAAGGATTTGTTGAGAAAGAAGGCACAAGAGAAAGCACATGGGAGGACACTGGACTGGGTGAGCACTCAGGAAATCATCACTGTGTATCTGGGGATTCTAACTTAAGATAACGATGGGAAAGAATGTAAGCCAAGGCTAAGGCCTTTAGAAAAAGCAGGCGAGGATGCAGTCTTTGCAACATTTGAGGTTAGGCCATAGCGTTGATTTTTTACACATGATGTTGAGATTCTTACCTAGGACAAGCGGGGTCTTATGCCTGAGTTTATAATTGTATTAAAGCTGTGGTTTGGCAGCGGAAAAGGACAGTGTTGATTCAGAGATTACACTTGAAACCGAATGGAACGAATTTAATTAGATTGCATCAGTAATAGATAATTACAATGAGAAGTTGTAGTGACTCAGAGGATTGGTGGATACAGGTTGTGAATAATCAGTGAAATACCCATCAGTCTGGTTACTCAGCCGACCTCTTACTACTTTCGTTCCTGTACTATACACGTTGATATTCTCAAATTAATATTACAGAAAACACTGTATATAAACCGAAAAGCTCAAAATTCTTTCCAAATTTACCAAAGAGTTACCATAATTTTCTGGCAGTTGGCACGGTTTTGACCCCTTTCCCCTTTAAGATCCTTACCCACTTCAAGATTTCAACGAAAGAAGGATATTGTGAGGGCGCTAAACTGCCAACAATAAACTTAGTAGTATTTTGCTACATGCGGGATATATATTCATTGGATAAAGTAGTAGGCCTATTTGGTTTCACGTTCCCTTAACCTGTGGGCTGGCAAATGTTCATTCTATTATTTTCAAAAGAATGTTTCATACTCAAAACTTTAATAAAAGACAAGTTACATATTCTCATTCTATATCAGTCCATCTCTACCCTTTTTAAAGTTATTACTTGAGGTTCAGGAATAACTTTACACAGTAGGTTGTTGATTCCCCTTATAAATAAACTTTCAAACGTAACTAAATTGTACACTTAAATTTTTTTGTTTACTTTATTTATTGTGTTACTGTTTCTCTTTTTTCCACTTTTGCTCTTTTTTGTTTTCTTGCTTATATAGCAATTTTACTGCGTGCTAAGAAGCAACGGTTCTATAAAAACAACTGCTGCAGCAAGTTTTTACAATCGGCAAAACTATGTACAGTATTCGCTTTTGGGGACTTGGTCTTTCAAACGTATATATGACCGAATAGATAATAAGATTATTAATACGATTGATTTCCTGTAGTAGCTCCTGTCCAGAGAAACCTCGAAATCTATATGGAAGAAAAGCCAAATTGATTGATATTCATTGTACAAATAAACACGATAAGCATTCAAAACAGCTCAACATTCTTCTTTTTACAGTACTATTAATCTTTTTATAATACTTGTTTGACAATGCAAATGTGATTAATTTATCAATGAATTTGCTGTATTATTTTTCTGAGTAATATTTAAATCGAATAAACCAATGTAATCGGTTAAGACAGGGTTTGCTGCGGATTTCCGAGGTCTTAAATAATATTCTGACCTAGAGTTTGATAAGATTATTATAGAACTAGCTTCCACACTGAGTAACACATTTGGAGTGGTTAGAAATAGAACAAAAATCATGTCAAAATTCCTGTATTAACCTTATAAAATATTAATATGTTTTAAAATAAAATAAATATACTTTATAGTGTGTAGGTAATAAATGTGTAATTGACATACTTATGACAATAAATCTTAAGCCGATTAAATCAAAGTGACGATAGTTTATCCGTTGATAGTTTGTAGGCATTAAACTGGCTTAGCAAGTCTGATTTGTTGGTATATTCATCAGATTACCAAGTAATTATCTATGAGTTTAACACTTATTAAGATATTAGTGATTCTCCATAATCTTTGTCCTTGATTTTGAACTCACTTGGAAAAGTGTCCTTCCGTGGCTCGGCCTTGTATAATAAGGGAGGACAGGACAGACAAATTAACAGATATCTGTATTTCCTTAGTCGTATGTTTATATGCCTATTAAATACAACATATTTTGATTTGTATCCACAAACAATGATGAAACAAAAATAAATGCTAATTTTGAAAAATGTTCGCATGATTTGTTAATTAGTACGTGGCCCTTTTACTTTATGTTAATTGATTCTTACCCAACCGAGTTAGTGAGCAATTCGATACTTAACAGTGCGTCGGCCGTCGGTTGTACGATCCATCTCCGCTCTCTGTGAGCCTTGGTGACGCGACGCCTTCTGTTGTAAATTTTAAGAGAATCCGACATTTAAAACGATCCGTTGCCTTGCACGCGCCTCGTTGCGTTGCGTTTAATCGCGTCGGCAGACTACACCGTCGGCGCAATATGTGATTGACTAGAGGATGAAAAAAGTTTGTAATGGCCTGTCGAATACCACTATTAAGTCTCAATATAAGGCTACAGGCCGGAGTTAATTTTGTTTTGGACGTAAAAAGAAAGTGTTTGCAGAATTCTCACCCAGGATTCTGGAATTGGTAATCATCTTAACCACAAAGATTTATACCTCACACTCCAAAATAAATTACAATATACCAATATAGTATTTCAACTTGAATTAGTTATATGGACTATGGTATTTTTACGTGTGTGATGATACAATTTTGACATCAAACTAAAAACAATTACACTGTGGTGAGAAGACGTGATGCACCGAAAAGGTTCTGGTCTTCCATTCGAAGTGTTGTGAGGTCGAGTACGTCCGAAACTAGTGGCATTTCTTATGCCCTTGGGACGGACGTCACCTGTGTCTGTTAACCTTTAATAGCTCCATATATGTTGCTATAGTACTTGATAAATTCATTAAAAAATAATCCCTGTCTGTGGAAAAATCTGGAAAAACTTTTAAACCCAATTTCAATATTCAATTGCTCATTTAAAGGGATCAAATACGGTAACTTATTAACCTCCAGTTCGACACAGATCAAAACAGTTCAATGTTACTCATATATGTTTTTACATATAAATTGATAAACTCATTACCTCCAATGATAATACTGTACATATAATGATAAATTCTTGTTAATTGAGTTGTATGTCATTAATTTGGGGTAAATAATTACGTTGATGTCTCAAATTCCTAAAGGGGTCGTTTCGAAAATATACTATTGTCTTAACCAGCCAATTTAACGACTTCTGTTGCACTGTAGCAGATACAAGAGATGCAGTGCAGAAATCACCACCAACAGGGAAAGTTGGCACTCAAGTTTCGTTATAAGTATAGCAAGTGACGATAGGAGAACCAAGTAGCATTAGACAGAGCACTAAAATCTACACCTAAGGTGAATCATTAAATAATTTATCTCACTCCAGACTGTAAAGCTATAGGGGTATTTACATTATGCGCTATATTATTATTATTATTATTATTATTATTATTATTATTATATTATTATTATTATTATTATTATTATTATTATTATTATTATTATTATTATTATTATTATTATTATTATTATTATTGGTATCGCACATTGGATCAATATCCAATGGAATTACATTATTCCTGAAGCTTGGTGATAACAAGTCTTCTCAAACTTCTAGGACCTTCCTGAGGATCCTTGATGTGTTCAGAATCACACTTCTCTGCAGTTCATCTATTCTGGTCTCTATACCGATTTGTTCCAGTCTTTCCTTTAATTTCTTTGTAACTGTTCCAAATGTCCCAATTACAACAGGAATGACCACTGTTTTAATTTTCCATAATTTTCTCAGTTCTCTTGCTAAATCCTGATACTTAATCAATTTCTCCATTTCTTTCTCTTCGATGCGACTATCGTACGGTATTGCAAAATCTATGATTTGGCAACGTTTACTTTTCTTTTCAACTACAATCATATCTGGTCTTCTTGCCTCTATTACATGATCAGTCTGTATCGAAAAATCCCATTATACTCAGAATACTTTACAATCATTATTCTTTAGCACAGGCTCGGGTACATGTTTGTACCATTTTTGATTGACAACAATACCTTTCTCTTTACAAACTTCCCAAGGAATTTTCTTTCCAACCCAGTCATGCCTTCTTTTATATTTTATTATTATTATTATTATTATTATTATTATTATTATTATTATTATTATTATTATTATTATTATCATTATTATTATTTATTTATTTATTTATTTATTATTATTATTATTATTATTATTATTATTATTATTAAGAAGCAGATTTCATAACCAACATAATGAGTTTTGTGCCAAGTGTCAGTAAAAAGAAGTGTACAATATTGATCAACCGGGGCCGGAAAACAAATTGATGAGGGTCTAGAAAGTCATTTAGCAACAAGATCTGAAGAAACTGCTGTTATTGATATGTCCCTGACTTTGTTGATAATTGAAAGAAGAGATACTGGACGATATTTACTAGGGAAGGTAGAAACCACATAGACTTGGTGACATCAGGTGTTGAGAGAATGTCTGCAATCGTAGAAAGTAGAAAGTGAAAAGTATTTAGTAAATGAAAGAAAAAATATTGGTTACATTTCAAATCAACAATGCATTATGCAATATTGTATTGAATGATTATGTTAATGTAAGCTGGACATTCTGTATTTGGTATAGTGTATCAGACAAAATAAATTTGGTGTCGTGTCTGGAATGATTTTTTTTAAGCATAAAAACCTTGATATGGACATGCACAGGTCAGACCATGAAATGGCTTACTGAGTTCTCTATTTTTCCACCCTGCCTTCATTTCAATTGTTTGCATTAGTATTTATCATGTTTTGATAATTTAATATTTTGTTCATTCTAGTCTCTAATGTGCTCTGTAATACAGGTATGGCAAATCTGGAGATTTCACTTGCTTCATTGTACGGTATTTTCCATTACAGATTCCATCAAAGATCATATGAAAGAGTTACAGTCGGAATGGCATAAGAACGATAGCACTACGTAGAGGATAAATTGCATTAAAGTCAACAAATGTTTATATAGCCATATTTAACCATTTGTGACGGTAGACCCGTTTACTTTCAAATTTGACAGATGGACCAGTTTCTCCTTTTTGAAAACTATAGATTTTCGGAGACAGACAGAAGACACCTCTCACAACAACTGACTAATAATTTGAGCAACTCTTTCTTCTTTCAAAATATTTTCGAAATAAAATGCATCAACCTTCCATCGCATTAACCAGTGTAGAAAGGATGATTGACAATCACGCACTTTAATTTCATACCGTTACATAACCAGTTTATCTGAAACAGTGTACCGGTAACCTACAACAGTAATTGTTTCTGAGTGCTTACCCAGGATGTTCCTACTATGATTGGAGCTATTAAATTTGATTAATTACTTTCCTTGGAAATATCCTCTGTAGTTTTGAAGTTCGTCCATTTATCAATGTTTCCCACATTACTAAAATAATATTTTTAAAAAAAGCATTTCCTATATTGCATTTTCGGGCTCTTTATTTGGTCTACAGGAAACTACACATTACTGCGCAAATCTGAAAGTTCATGAAAACGTAATATTAAGTGCATTCGCCTGAGGATTTGACACCGTGGACCATTCCATCACCAATATTTGGCTCCTCAAAATGTGAGTCTATTTAAGTTTAAAAAAAAAAAATCAGTTCAACTGTAGTTGACTGCAAATTAACTAAGTATACATATATTATTTTTTTTATAAAAGCGTAGGCATATCGTCTTCATAAAAATTTTAGTCCAAGGTCCTTCGACAAATTGTTATCATCGTTTACTAATCATTTTGCCTACAATGTCCTTCATCATGTTTCTTCTCGAACTACAGTACTTAAAACACATACGGTATGCAAATTACATTCTACAACCAGTACTTATCGTAAGATTTAAGTTTTGGAACATTCTACCATTAGACTGAGTTTTATACCTCCATGGTTTATCCAAGTTGGTGTCTTAGTCAGCACATGACAGGGGGTGCCAACCTCAAACCAATATATTACAAAAAGCCACACGTGAATCCTCAGTTTCCACAAGTGACAGAACTTTTGGAGTTAGGCCAACTATATACACGTTAGATCATGAATACAGGTTAGTTGGTAACCTTACTAAAAAGAGCTCGTTTTAATGTTCTATGATATGATTCAAACGAGGGATAATAAAAGACATACTGTAGGAATTACGAGGCAACTCATCCTGTTTTGGGCATCACATGAGCCAAGCATAATATCTCAGAAATAGGTACATCTAAGCTCAGTGGTACATCTAAGCTCAGTGCCTTATATAGGCTATCCAATGTCAGAGCCGCAGATATCAAAGCTCACTACACAAGAAAAACACAAATCGATTCTAAAATAAAAATTAGGGTTGGTAATTCTATATGCTTGTTAATGATTTAGAATTGAATTGCATAAGATAGATTATCAGCAGCAGAAAAAAAGTAGAAAATATACATAGAATGTTAGAACTCCTGAAATAACTGCTAAATTACCGCTTTATAAACAAGTGTATACCTCCTGGTGATTAAATGACACACTTCACATGTCAATGACATAAATTTGTATTAATAATATTAGTAATGCTGAATGTTGTCCTGGTCGAGTTAATTGAATCACATAAAATACATGTATGTCTGATTGTTGTGGTGTTCCCTGGCAAAGTGGGATGTACAGACTGGCGTTCACCTATTAAATACAAAAAGTTGTAATTCAAGATAACCATAATTAATATTAAAAAACACATTCAGGCAATGGATATGCTTTTGACATAGATACAACTGACCGTTGAGAATTGGATGCAAGAATATACAGGAACATAATTAGGCAAATGATCCTTGGCTAGACTAGGGCATGATTCCCCTAGACTCATAGAATTCTCGTTCTACGACCCATGGTCCATGCATACAGAGAAGTAGTAGGCCTAATATTGGCGCCTGTAGAAATGTATTTAACGTGACAAGCAAGGACGAGATAACTTGATGGGGTAAGGTCATTAAAAGAATATTGTCTGAAACCCCAGGCTAATGATGTTTACTTGTGTCGGTCATACGCTTGAATAATTACTTCTGCCGTGTGTGTTAGAGACTTACACGGATGTCTGACAACTCAAGCACAGGGGACGCGCTTTCGAACTCATATAGTCAGTCGTCAATTAATACGAATTACTCCCGGGATCGCTTGAATCCGACAACTGCGGATGTTGGTTTTATACCTGCATATATGCCGCACAAACTCTTGTACAAGTTTGTGCCCAACATTGCTTCTCCCTAGGCACCAAAAACAAACCTAATAACAACAATTGTTAGGCACACGTACGGAGTTAACGTTTAGGCCTATACCTACCGTACTTAAACATACTCTTCCATCGATCAAGCGCCAACCTATTTGGGAATTAAAACATTAAAACGGCTTATCGGACACAAGACCAATGCCGAATTTATCATCCACGTGAATCTATATCCATCTATAAAACTATACACTTGCAGCAATAAACGACAACCATAACAACCTGATCAAACATTAATTCTTTATGGGATCGTACGGTAAACTGGTTGATTCCGCTAAAATTACACACACATAGAAATTGTTTCTCCAGAGACGCACAACCGGCGTAATAGTAATGTGTGCGGAATTATCTACCATATTCATATTGCGAATATAAACAACAAGTCATAACACTCTCGTCGGATTTGTATTTTCTATTATTTAAACACGAACTTTCTGTTGTATAAATGTAGAGCACTTGATCCGAATCTTGGCACTTGAAATAAGGAGACGCATACATGCACATGGGTTAATCCTTCTCAATGATTCATGTATCGATATCGTTTAGTTTTACGTCAGTCTTGTTTTATTCATGTTAATAAGTCGATCAAATGCTGTGTAGGCCTAATGAAGGGAGATTTATTTGTTTTATTTTATTTTATTTGGCAAAATTATGCACATGTGTGTTGCTGTATGCTCAATGTTTGTATTTCCATGGAACCCTTGCAATAATATTACTGTTTTCATTTGAAGTGGGCAGATATGTGTCATACCCAATGATCTAAAATTGGACTAAGTTACCATTTACATTTTTTTTCTAATTATACGGTAATTCTTGCTAATTAAGGACTACGAATTAAATTGCCAGTCGCCCATAGGCAAACATTTTTATAGGCCTAGACGCGATTGTTTTTAAAATCAATGTTTGCCAATGTTGCTCCTAGCAACGACTTTGCTTTTGGCTGGTTGCCGATATACCGGCATTGTTTCAATGATTTTTGAATTGATTTTCCAAGGCATTTGGCAAAGTCATCAAACTCGCTTTATGTTGTTTTTAATGCGTCACCGAAAAACAAACGCAATATATTATGCGTCATCCATTTACTTAATGCAATGATATAATTGTGAAAAAAAATCCGGTGTATGAGAGGCCATTCAAGTGCAAGTCCAAGTTAGGTCTGGGCCTACACGGCTGAAGAAGTTTGCGCCTTGTTCTAACGCTATTCGCCTTGTTCTCTGTTGGGAGGCTATAGCGCCACCTATTTACGTAAATGCTTGAAACTTTGATGGATTACTGGTTCTAAAGAACACATTGCTTCTTTTTTAACAGGAAATAATATAGCCTCCTAGTAGTGTCGCCGTGTTGAAAAAAATATCTTATTTTTATTATATTTAAAAAAAAAATTTCAAACTGCAAAAAAAGCAAATAGGCCTGTTTCACAAAATTACAAAAAGAAATTATGCAACAACTAAAAAACCAGGGTAATCTTTAAAAAATTAAAACAATATCACGCATCACACAATAACAGAGTTAATGTATTCGTAATAGTGGTAATCAGCAATGACAATCACTGGGGTGTGTAGATTCTCCTACTCGGATTATCCGAAAGCCACTTATTTGTACTTCGACGTCTTTGAAATGCGAAGACGTCCTGTTAATGTACATGTGCACATTATAGTAAAGAACATGTTTTTAATTGCTAACCTCTTCCAACGGAAAACTTTAAAATCACACAAATTATCTAATTAACTTTTAATTTTGTATGTAAACCTGGATTCGGAAACTATAGTGTGCGTCAATCTGCTTTAAATTTGTACTAATAACCTATAACGTTTGATTATAAGTAGGGCCTATATAATGCTTGTGACAACGAGAGCTGTGTCAAGATCGGGTGTATTCCAATTTGATAGAAGCCATCCACCTATGAATTTGTGAAGAAACAAATATGCCTAGTGTTGAGTATAAGTCTGGTTATCCGTAAACAACATATTATAGTCATTGCCGTTTAGTGCCAATGAGCGGGTGGCTGCAAAATACATGGTGGGTTGATCGTATATGTGAGGCGTATGATCGTCCGTGCGATAGGGGTAATCCAACTCAATCTACATTTCCACCGTAGGCCACATAACCTCTCATCGAGCAAGTATTATCCACTTATATGCACTCGTCTTAGGCCTATAGACACTCAACCGCAGCTTTCGACACACATGCAGGTAATCAGCGAGAATTCACTGCACATTAACACCTGAACTAGGTTACACTACTTTCCAACTTAAACATAACCTCGTGGTGGAAGATAATTATTATTACACTCGCTTCAATATGCTTTTCTTATTAGTTCAACTAAATCGAAACCTAACCTTTGTGTTATATTAATTCGTGTGTAATTTCTGATTCCTTCTGAAATATGTGCCATTGATTCCAAAATTAACACGCACACTTTTTAACAATGAATCAGCAAAATTTGAGGTATGGATAGAAACTCACCAGCAAAATGAGTACGGATAAAGGAGGCATATGATGCATTAAAATAAAAACAGAATGACCTGTTCAATCAGAAATATTCAAACAAAAATTGGAGGAATATGTGAAATAGTTATCGTACCAGTGAAATATCAGTGTTTCAGAAAGTTGTTGGAAACAATACACAAGATAAAGTGGAGAAAGCAATTGAAGAAAAGAAGGTAAAGTGGGGTTGGGGGACTCGATGATCAGTTGAGGGGCGCTAATTCGTGGTGATTTTAGGTGATTTTAACTACTTGACCGTGATTTTTGGGGGGCATAAATGCTCCAATGGACCAAATTGCCACTGGAAACTTGCTACATTTGACTATTTTTACTCGGAGCAGACACGGTAATACTGTGTGTTTAAAAATACGAGTATAGCGTATTGGTAATATGTTCGTACATTGCTTGTTTACGTACGGTAATGATTTACAAGAACACATCATTATGGGATATATTCTGAAAATAGGCCCAAAATGTTCATCTAAATCTGGATGTAAACATTCACGGGGATCGAAACGCCCCAGCCTCCGTCGTGATTCATAAGCGATCGCTTCTGGCGTTTCAAGATAACGGACTGAAGTTGTTCATGTTAAGTTCATATATAGAAAGAAAACTACATTTGAAAGTAACGCAGAGAGAAAAACGCATGCAAAACAAAATGAATTTATATATACACGGTAATCACCTTGACAGATGAAGATTCAAGCGGAGAAACAGAGGAAACGTGCAGTGTAGAGAGCAGAACACAGAAAATGTGATGTGAGCTGATGAAAAAAGTCTCAAGGGTTTTCCAATCGATTCAACAACGCAGTAGAGTAAATCAGGTCTCAAAATTCATAATAAGTTAAGAAAAAAATGAATCATTTTGAATCAAAATCTTAGTCTAGTTTAACGATTTAAAAATGCGATAACACACATGAAAAACACGGCAATGAGACCACATTCAGTGTCTGCTTGGCATTAGGCCTAGGTTTTCAGTCAATAATAACTGAAGCATTGAAGAAATATACAAGCACAGAGAAAACTAACTTTTACACCATACCGTACACCTACTGTTTTAAAACTAGTCGTATAAATAAAACAAGTCCATTTAAAAGGAAAGGAAATATATGTTTATATATGCCGTTTTATTCATATGTGTATTGACTCACAGAGTTCATCTGATGGATGGTTTACATAGAACTTGAACCAGTTTCGATGCACTTCGAGCTATAATAGTAGACAGTATTCAGGCCTACGTCAGACAGCTTTCGATTTCAAAATATTACACAGTCATTTCTTTCTTTAGTTGGTATTAGTAGATTACCTCAACCAGACAGTGAATTAACAATTTAAACCATTTATTTTTAATTATGTTGATTGTGTATCAGACGAATGGAACCAGACGAAACAAAACTAGTTCAATGGCCCAATATATATAAGATGCTGTGGGCTGATTCCAAAGGCAAACTTGTGCAGGTATTAACATTGACCAAAAGTATAACGAATATGTGCGTCGGAATTTTAGAAAGTAAAAATTAAGCAACGCAACGACCAAACAAGATATCAGTAAAGCATAATGTATACCAAATTAATCTACAATACCAATTAATTCCAAATCTGAAAAGAAGTTGTAGTAAGTTTTCAAGTACCAATCTACAGAGGGCAGTATTTACATTCCTCAAAATGTTTTGAACTTGTTGTTCTTTATTATCAGCCCTTAAAGAATAAGCATTAAAGTACACAATTACTATATTGGGGACTAGGCCCTACTACTTTAATTAACTATGTTTAACACCAATTATAATTATTATTGTTTCTCCTTTATTGTTTTTATCTTTTTGAATCTTTGATTCTACACATGAATAAATAATACAGTAATATAACTACGAATGATCGGAACAAACTTTTTTGTATACAGAACAGCATAAGTATACGATGCATAAATGTATCATAATATATTCGAATAATTAAATTCATATACCTGTCTAATTAACACTTTATTGCTTAATAAATGACTCATTCCACTTAATCTTCAACATAACGATACTCAGTTAAGATCTCCAACTTTTTCAAATAAGTGTAGAGGAACGATCGACTGACAAAATATCGTGTTTCGTCATCCTCTATCTTCATTTGAATTTAATTTTCAAGTATTTTAGCTCATCACAAATACAAATACAAATACTCTTTAATCGCAATCTGCAAATTACAAATGATAAATTACAAATTGAAGTTTGACAAAAATAGAAATATAAAACAAGATAGAAATATATATATATCACAGGCGATGTATCTTTAAGATATGGTATAAAATAATTATCTTCTTGATCTTTAAAATGTATGTCTAGGACTATTGTCTGTTGTAAAATCTATAACCCCTGCAAAAATTCAATTAGAATATTAAAGTGAGAATTTAAAAGGATCAAATAAAGTTATCGGCTTTTAATAAGAGACAGATACAAACAATTCAGTTTATACGTCCAGTATTTTCATCGATCTGATTTTCAATTGAATGCTAATAACATACATTATTATAATACAAAGACAGGGTTCCAAATATATAAATTTTATTAGATAGATATAATATTGTTATGACTGTACTGTTAGTTGTTATGTTTCCTGTAGAAATCATATGCGCTATAATACTGGTGACGGAAGTTTCATTCATTTAAACAATGTTCACACAAGTTTTAATATGACATCTATAATTTTAGATATATGGGATGATGTCATGTCAAAACTATGGGCAAATCAGGTATTTGTCACCAAAGAGTATAGAATTGGGAGAAGTCTGACTGCCCTGATTTTGTATGCTGGCAATGGAACGTTAAAAAACAAAAGTACAGCCACAAGATGGGGGAACCCTATTAGACTTCGAATAGAGCTCGCTCTAAACTCGTCTTTTAAGCTGGTTTTCCACTAGGCAAATTCGTTCGCACGAATCAAAGCGTCGGTTCGCTTCCTGAGCTCTGATTGGTTGCGCATTTTTTCGCTTAGCAAAAACTCCGATAGGAATGTGAATGCGCATGTGCATAACCCGGCATTTTGGATTCGCGCGAACAAATTCGCCTAGTGGAAAACAGGCTATAAGGATACGCCCATTCGTGGCAGTACTTTTTGAAATAGGATTACTTTCCAACGAAACCACGAGAGTTGCACTTTTATACTCTTTGTTGATTGAAAGTGTGGACAGAGCTTTAAACTAACAGGAATTAGTCTTCTGAAATAATGGGACAGTCTTATTATCGAACCAAATAAACATATATTCTAATTTGGTCTTCCTCCAATTATAGACCACTTTTGGGACCGGGGTTTCCATGATCTTTAGTAGCTTTGGTCTCTAATTAGAATAATGAAAATAAAAGACATCTGTTAATATTGGACCAGAAAAGTGGTCTTTAATTGGAGTAGGTTTTTAATCGGAGGGATCTTTGATTAGAGGGAGACCTTTATAATTTATTATCAGCAAAGTTTCTGCAGATTTGTTAAAAAACTGCAAACTAATATAATTATATGGAATTTTTTGTTATTGGCGTCACGCTGTTGAATGTAAGAATATCGAATAAAAGAATAAACGCATAACAAATCTGCTGAGGATGTTCGACGAGTTAATTAAAACTGTAAACTTTGACCGATATTGACTAGCGTTTTGTTACATTTCCGATTATCTAACGTTCAGTAATCAGTACTTGTCACTGATAAGGTAATATAATTAAACGTTTAAAATTAATCTCTAGGCCTTAATTTCATATAGGCCTAGAGGAGAACATCAATATCAAAAAAGGAAAAAAACAATAATTAAATAATAAAGTAACAGTAGGGTAGATCGAAAAATGTCTTCCTTTCATTCACATGGTTCTGTCCAGGAAGTATTCAAATTCTGCACAACTATTATCTAAACAACTCTATTTTCTGTCTTATTATTGACACTATATTTATAGAGCATCACGTGTTTTTCTAACCTATGGCGAGTCCCCCGCTGTTGAACAGACACGAATAAAGTAGGCCTTTTGATATCAAATCAAATGAGCTTAAGTCTGTCTTCACTGGGGGCCAACGTACTTTAAGGCGTGTTGCATACCGTGTACATACAACGAATGCTAATATTTTCTAGACTATTTGTCCTAAAAATATTGGCCATTTTTCGAAAAAGTTTCTTGTCCATTTTTTATGGGAATGTTCAGACTCTGTCTCTTATACACATCTTATATATATATAAAATCATCATCATCATAATCATTAGCACCGTCAGTCTCAAAGACTATGGTGAGGAACATTCTAGGATTTCACATCAACCGCCGCAACACTATCATTAATCTTGTCAAGTTGAATTTCAGTGCACATGTTTGTTGGTGGCTAAACAATCCAATGCATTTGCGCTAACATTATGAGCAAGTTAAAGATATATGAAAACATTCTGAGCTGGCCTGTGCTTGCGTGTTTCTCTCCTTGAATTACATTTTTCTCTATAGTTTTCTTCAAACAAATTGAGTATTCCATAAAGCTCTGTTTCTGGCTTAATTCTCCCAAGTGAGCAGATCAAATCCAAGAGACTTAAAATCCTGTCTGCATAAAACGTTAAAGGGGGCGGCAAATGCGTAACCTCACCATATAAAAGAATTTTAGTTATTTTTGTGTCCTCCATTCGACATACATGGCCAACCCATCGAAGCCTATGTTTGCTAATTATTGTGAACATTGAATCGATACCGCAACCCTGCAAGACTTTATTGTTGGAAATCTTATCTCTTCATGTGCAGCCAAGAATCTTACGCAGGCATCTCATGTGAAAGACTTTCAACTTCTTTTCCATACTAGCATAAACTATCCAAGATTCACTACCATAAAGTAAAGTGCTGACTATGCAAAGCACACTAGACTTTGATCTTAACATGGATACTGAGGTTCTTGTTTGTCCATACTCTTCCAGTCAGTGTTCCCATTGCTGTAGACGCCATACCGATTCGTATGTTGATTTCACTTTCCAAGGAAGCATTGTTAGCAAGTGTGACCCAAAATAACTGAAATTCTCAACCACATTAAGTGGTGAGTTGTTGAGGATGATGTTGGGCTTGTCTTCAGCCCCTTGAAACATGACCTTAATTTTTGAGTGGCTGATTGTCATGCCGAAATCCTTGCAAGATGGGTAAAAAGAATCCATGAGAATTTGTAATCCTTCTCCTAAATGATCTGCAAAACAGGCATCATCAGCATAAAGAAATTCCCGGAGAAGAAATTCCTTTCCTTTCTCTTTGTTTTGAGCCTTGAAGCATTGAGAAGTCTGCCATCAAATCTTGATGTTACATGTACACCGGCATGACAATCGGTAAACGCATGGATCAGAAGCATAGCGAAGTATATTACAAAAAGGGTTGGAGCAGGAACATCCCCCTGTTTAACACCTATCTTCACATCAAATGGCGTGTGGCCTTGAACCATTAAAGATTACACGAGCTTGCATGCCTTTATGAAAAGCTTTGATAATGGTAAGGAGTTTTAATGGACATCCAATGCGATCTAGAATTTTAAAGAGTCCATGTCGGCTTACGGTGTCAAATCCCTTAGTCAGGTCGATAAATGCAAGAAATAGTGGTTGTTGCATCTCTTTTCTTTTCTCCCGAAGGAGGCGGAGCGAGAAGTTCATATAAATTGTGGATCGCCCTGGTCTGAAACCACATTGCGATGGGTAAATTCTTTCTGCCAGCACTAGAAGCCTCTCCAACACCACTCTAAAAAAGACCTTTCCAACAATGCTCAAAAGTGATATGCCTCTGTAATTATTACAGCAACTTCTATCGCCCTTGTTCTTATAGATAGTTATTATGTTGGCATCCTTCAGGTCTTGAGGAAGAACGCCTTGATCCCAGCAAATGCAAAGTAATTTGTGTAAATGTGTAAGTAGGATGGGGCCACCACTCTTTATGAGCTCTGCAGCAATTTCATCTATTCCAACAGACTTTCCATTTAGCAGACTGTTAACAGCCTTTTGTAATTCTTCACTGTTCGGTTTTGTATCCAGTTAAAACATAGTTGGGATATTACTGATATCTTCTAGGATCTATATAAGTCTCATGGGAGTATAAATTTGAAAAGTGTTCCACCCAGAGTTCTAGTTGTTCTACCTGATGTGTCAAAACATTACCATTTTGGTTTTTAATGGCAGATGTCTTTCTCACGGTGGGGCCAATTGCTCTCTTTGTGCCTTCATACGTGCCATTTAAATTGCCGCGCCTGTATCTGCATCTCTCTGAATCTTACAGCTAAGCTCCTCCCAGTATTCATTGACACATACTCCGACCACTTTCTGAGTACTACTTTTGATAGACTTTAGTATAATGAGATTAGCTTCTGTTGGTGTATGTTTGTAAGCTAAAATGGCATCTTTCTTCCTTTTAATTGCAGGTAATATCCTGTCAGATTTATCTATGAACCAATCAGGATTCTTACTGGTTATTTTCCCAAACGCCTTAACTGCACGTCTTGTAAATAGATGTTTTGATGCCGTGCCAGTATTCATCGGGTGTTGTACTTGATGTGAATGACGGTAGGGTCTCTGAAAGTAGGCCTAACTCTTGGAAAATTTGAGACTTCATTGGGTCTTTTACCTCAGCGAGATTAAGCCTAGGTTATCGTGGATTTCGTTTGTGTGTATTATTTACGTGTTTGACCTTGATTTTTATTGTACAGCAGATGAAGAAATGATCTGTGTCACATGTCGCACTATGATACGTGCGAGAATTCTTGATACTGTTTAATGCTAATCGTTTTGTAATAATATGATCAATTTGGTGCCATTGTTTTCATCTCGGGTGTCGCAAAGAGACCTTGCGTGATATGCTAGACTGGAAAAATGTGCTTGTGATACAAAGTCCATGATATGAACAAAGTTAAAGAAGACGCTGTTCACCGTCGTTCATCCTACCAACACCAAAATGTCCGAGACAGGTTGGCAATGCTAAGAAATCCTTTCCGATTCTTGCATCGATTATCTCTAAGCAGTACTAGATGGTTATTTACTGGTATATTCAGACTACAAGTTTCCCAATCACTGTAGAAAGCATCTTTGTTTTCTGGACTTGATACAGAGTTAGGGCATAGGCCTATGCACAAATAAGTGAAATAGGATCGCCTCCAGTTTGGACTTCAAAGGTGATTACCCTGTCTGTCTGTCGGTTTGCCCTTTAGTTCTGGCTTATCTATGAGAGTGGTCCTGATAGCAAAGCCAACACCATATTTTCTAACTGAACCTTAAGATTTGCCCTGCCATATAAATGTGTAATTATTTTCCTTCTAAACCTGATCCGAGAAGCCTGGTTTCTTGTAAGACAGCAATGTCTACATTACATTTTAATACAGTAGTTCATTGTCGATTTTAGCTGTTTTTCGTACATCTTGAATCACATTCATGTTACCCAAGAGACCTGGTGTGAGAGTACGTACATTCCAGCTCCCTAATCTAAGTTCAGTAAACTTCCGTCGACTATATACATTTCTTTTAAATTTCTTGTTTCTGCCTGGTGTAAATTTTACCAACCGCTTGTCTGATTTCAGAAAAGACATAAGTTCCACACACTCAGTAAAGGCAGTTGGTGGTTGGGGGGACGACACCTTACTGGCTAGGGGCTGACCAGTTTGAGGCAGGCGGTAGCTGTCCAGTGAAATTGAAAAAAAATTTCTCCCACCATCAGAGTTCACCCCTAGCGCCTAGCCTTACCCCAAATCAGGTTTTGACTTAAAACTGGTAACTGTTAACTCCCGTGTTGATTCCTGCTGCGCCGCAGCAGCTGAAGTTTGATCTTCAGAGAAGAGCCTGGGCTATGACTTGGCGTTTCAGTAGCAACCCAAACTAACGAACAATCCTCTTCAACTTCTAAGCTTTAACCAGAGGAATGGGAAGCCACTACGTCTGGAGCTCAGTTGGTCGCAGTGAGTAGTCAGATGTCTCTGATGCGTCCAGATACCTGCCTTTAATGCTTCTCACATGAGCATTTGTGTTGATGTAGACTTTCTTGACAACCGTCGTCATTTGTTTTATGTCAGGTTTGAAATCAGAGTTTTCCTTCTGTTATGGGAATAGCCGACCAGAGCTAACGAGCGTCCCCTGCCCAGAGTACCTGGTTTTAGGCCTACACCCTCTGCCACTCTGTGAAAAGCCAGGCAGTAGAATTTTGTTAGAAGAGGCTTTGTGAGACGCTGTGCTATTCCTGGGACTATATTTAGTTCCCTATACTATATATGTGTTTGTCTTAAGTTTCAAATAAGCCATATCAAACGGTTGCCCTACTACTGAGCTATGCGTTCTAAAGTTATACCCAGAAGTATCCCATGTTTAATACAAACGCATGTTCAGCCCTACTAAGCATGTACACAGTTGTTTATTTAGGCCTGGGTATTTGATTTATTTGTTTTTAATATCATAAACTATAATCATAAAGATACATAAATACAGAATATTAACACAGTTTAATAAGCCTAAACCCATGCTTTGTTCATTTGTATTAAAAGTTTATTCAATGAAAACACTTTAAAATACATTCTCTATAGTTTGCTCACGAATTATGAAAGTAAATTCACTGCCAAACAGTAGCCTTTTATTATTATTTCGGTAATTTGCTTAGAAAATTTGTGCCAAGTCATGTCGTGCTCTTTGTACTGAACCGTGACGCGCAAGGGACGCGAAAGGTAACGTTGTGCAAAAGAAACACTTAAAACAGTCTCTGGTGACCGAATCATAGACGATAAAACTTCACAATCGAGTTTTTAAATTATTTTAATTCTTCAATCTTTCACATAAATTCCATTGATATAAAGATATGGGACGCGACTAAAATACCTTATAATTTTCTGTTTAAAGAAAATGAACGAAGATCAGGATTGGTTGATACGCAGAGGAGTGAATGCAGTAGCAGTTTGCTCGTGGGATATGTCCCGTAGCTAAGTAGAGGGACGTACGCGTTGAATTCTTGCAAAATCATAATTCATACCAATGATTAAATTTGTACTGTTTCCCTGGAGGAATTACGGATTATTATTATATCGTTTCAAGACAGTTCTCTGTAGATTGTACCATTGCGTTACTTTCGCTGTTGCACACATTAGATATGAACTTGCTTTTACCTTTGTGTTTACATTTTGTTGTTTAAAAAATACCAGTTAAATGTCACCTCAATTGTATGTTGGCGACAAAAATTTGAGTTTAAAGTTCAGTCCTCCATTTGTGACGCTATTGGCAGGGTTTTGAATGTATGCATTTTTATTATCCTTCACATTATTAATATCCTTCGTCGTATTATTATTATTATTATTATTATTATTATTATTATTATTATTATTAAGCCTGTTATTATTATTATCATCATTGTCGTCATCGTCCTCGTCGTAATAATTATGAGAATAATAATATTTATCATCAATTTTTATTGTAATACTATTATTAGTATTTGTATTATCATTGTTATTTATTTTATTCTACCTGTATTATTTATTATCATAATATTTTTGAAACCAAAATATATGAAATTAAATACTGTACTGTTTATGAAACACTGTGATACAAAGACAACTTACTAATGGCAACAAAAACAAATTCAGATGTTTCCACAAAACTGTCAAAGATTGTAACTCCTACTTAATTAATACCATCGACTAATCTATATCTATTATCATTCAATTTATGGCACTGTTCATTTCTGAGGCGCTAGAAGAAACTATTTGTGAGCGCAGCAACATGATATAGGCCAAAGTCATATGCACCGGGGCTAGAACAACTAGGGTAGATTGTATTCTTTTCCCCCGTGCCTTATTCATTATAGCTCATGGCTTGAATACGTTGTCAATGATGACTATTACTGTTGTAGTGAACATCTTCTTTGGAGACTCATGACCGTAATTGACGAGATCCGTTGACAAAATCACTGCTGAGAGCCAAGATTTTCAGTTATCCTTTTATTTAATTTTTAAAATTTGTTTTAACTATGTAGTGAGAAAGGCATATTATAAAATTTACAGTCATTACTTCGTTTTGAATCTTGACAGATCTTATTTACCCGCATTTTCATGCTAATATTGTATGTAACTTCACATTAGCCTATAACCATATTACATTGTCAAATCGAGTCTATTTATAAAAATACAATTCCTGAGAGGATCAGACAGAATTTCGTCCGCTGAACGTGATCGGGATGTACACACATAATATAATTGGCTTAACTTTCCGCCCTGTCAGAAATAGTTAACAAATTCTCACTCAAAATAAACGTGTGGTAGGAAATCGTAGCCAGATTCAACCATTCAGTAATTTGCGGAGTCCCTTTAAGCGTTATAAAACACAAAAACAATACAACCCATGAAAAATTATAGTGGTATTTCTTAATAGTTTCGTATATTTATAATCCCTAAAATATATATTATCCAAAATATGTATTCAGGTGAATTATTGTTTAGCTGATATTTCACTAAAAGAGGTTATTAATGTAAAATGAGGATAAAAGGCTTAGGCCTATATTAGGCGACTGGGGAAGGCAAGTTTTTTTTAGGGAACTTACCTCCGCACCCGTCTAGATACGCTACTGACTCGACCAAATTCTCTTTCAAACGCTTTGAAATGCTGCAGTAATGCGTTAATGTACGTGTGGATGCACTTGGCTTACGATATTTCAGAATATTTGATTAGGAAGGAAAGCATGGCTTAAACTAATGATATGGCTCGTTCGCGATGCTCACTTTTAATTTCCTATAAAAGAAAAAAGGAGTGTTGAGAGAGAGAAAAAATGTTCAAAGGGCCACTCCTGTGAACAATACATTAAAAAGGAATTCTCAAAAGCGATCTACTATTGGTTGAGTTTGTTTATTTATAATTATATTGGTTCTCGAAAGTTTAAATGGTCGAGTAAATGTATCCAAAGATATTTTGTTGAACTTACAAAACTTCTTAAACAGGGCAAGTTAATAGATTTATTTGAAATTAAAATGCCAATTGAAGACGCATGTTTAATATAAATAGTATCTACATTAATAGTATAGTAATCAACTTTTACATAGGTTCATTCATTTGGACATGTGAATAACATTGTAAATTTGATTGAAAACAATCGAAATGTATACGTACCTTTACATTTTCGGCTCTTAATTTACTTATTTTTGTCTGAAATCAACGATAGTCATAATTTTGTTTCAATCTAGGTCTCTTCGGAATTTTGTAATTATTTCATCTTTTAAAATGATTTAAGTCAACATTGTCATTGTAATTTTTAGAAGTTCTAGATTTTTCCACAAAAATATACGGTACCTTAGAAACCTCACATTCATCTTATAGGCCCTATACTCTAGTTATATGTACAAGTTAGGCTGTATTATTCACAGTAGCTCTTCAGGGTCTAAGTTAGATATGACGCCAGCTTATGGTAGACAGTACAGTAAGTAAAAAGTAGTCACTAATCCATTGGTTCTGAATTACAGGAATTCAGTTGGCCCCTGGGAACCCGTGGGCCACAGTACAGCGCCTATTTCGTGGTTATTCGGTCAATTGGAAGGTACAGAACACCGGAAGAAATTCGCCTGCTCTTTTCCAAATAATGTACACGTTCTTTATCCTAGACATGGGCCATGTCCTCCCCAGCTGAAAGGCACTGTATTTCACAGGGATTGAAGGAATAGAACCAGGACACAAGTAACCTTATGGCTCAACTCTTTTAATCAATATACTATTTATACTTAATTAAATATTCGGGAATAAGTGTGAAAAACTAATCCCGTTTCGTTGAGATCCTATGTAATTGAAGTTAGAAAAGGATTACCGAAATAAAAAATAATTTAACATGTATATGCATGTTGAAAGAGCCATTATAAGAGAAATAAGCCTATGGAACTTTTTTTTACAATGTTTGATAAATGATTTTACTGCTATAGTACTCCACAAGGTTATAGTGCAATGCAGTACAGTACCGTATCGTTAATGTAGCCTAAAAGACAACATGAAATCCTTTCTATTGCTAGTGCGTGGTTGGCATTTGTTTTTTTTTCGACTATAATATCTCCATGTTCCAACTTGTTCACCCCAGTTTAACAGGCAGATTATGTTTGATCCCCCTGTGTTTGCCTCGTACCCTGTCGAGAACATATCAGTATCTCTTCTTTTTAATTTGTTATTTTGAATTGTATACATCTTCGTATTTTATCCTAATCTGAAATATTTTAATTATACTATTGAATGCGTTTTAATTTTAAACTTATTTTATTTAACTTTTTAAATAGTATTGGACACCACGTTTGTACAAGCTTTAAGCTTTTTATGGTTGTCCATTTCATTTTTTTAAAATTATTATTTTCATAATTATATTATGTATTTTATTGCTATTTTAACATTTCTTTGATGAATAAATTAAAGAAATTGTTTTTGGCTACATACAGTAGGCCTACTCTATGCTTGATACTTCAATGCACTACCGTACTTAGGCCTATATATCAAATATTATTGTTAAATTTTACCGGGGAAAATAGTTGTCTCGGACACGAATCACCAGGGAAAATACACATTTTATAATAATGCTCAAGGTTGAGATGATGAAAGAGAAGAATAAAAAATCTTAACCCATGGAATATTCGAACTAACTATCTAAAGGAAAGGTAGTAATAGTAAGCTCGAACCTATTAGAATTTGTTATTACAGCTGAAACTTTGCAGGAAAAATGATAATGGTTGAAAACCATGTCATGAAGTAAAATATTCCGCTAAGTCTAGACGTACAAAAGGTAAAAAGTTCACGTGTACATTCCTGATGATGACATAATTAATGTCGAAATATTGAATCCCAACACGATGGCGTGTATTTCAATACTTGGAGTATGTATTATACTTTCTTATCTGAGATTAATCAGTGGACCTTTCGGTTTTACGTTTGTACAAGCTTTAAGCTTTTTATGGTTGTCCATTTCATTTTTTTTAAATTATTATTTTCATAATTATATTATGTATTTTATTGCTATTTTAACATTTCTTTGATGAATAAATTAAAGAAATTGTTTTTGGCTACATACGGTAGGCCTACTCTTATATGCTTGATACTTCAATGCACTACCGTACTTAGGCCTATATATCAAATATTATTGTTAAATTTTACCGGGGAAAATAGTTGTCTCGGACACGAATCACCAGGGAAAATACACATTTTATAATAATGCTCAAGGTTGAGATGATGAAAGAGAAGAATAAAAAATCTTAACCCATGGAATATTCGAACTAACTATCTAAAGGAAAGGTAGTAATAGTAAGCTCGAACCTATTAGAATTTGTTATTACAGCTGAAACTTTGCAGGAAAAATGATAATGGTTGAAAACCATGTCATGAAGTAAAATATTCCGCTAAGTCTAGACGTACAAAAGGTAAAAAGTTCACGAAGAAACATTGATTGTTTAAGTGCGAACAGTGGTGATTATCACGGAATTTATATGCGTATCCTCAAGCAAATAAAAAAGGTAGTTCAATGTGAACACGTCTTAAAGGAGTATCTCTATGGATACTATGTTTATTCCAAAAGTAAAGTATTAAAGGATTGAAATGACTGAATGTTCATTCCTATTTGTTAGTTACATTGCGCATAGTCTGACTTCCATAGAAAAAACAATAGGCTTACAACTGATAATTTAATCAAGGTGTTTTCCCTTGGATTTATGTTTATGATTAGTAATTAAATAACAGTTTTAGTTAAAACGAGGAAACCAATTACCGTACTCATTCTGGGAGTTACATGTTGAATATTTGATTTCCCTAAACGGTGAGCCAATTGGAAGAAAACAAAATCACTGCTCTAATTAATTTTGTTAGGGCTTGTAAACCGGAGATGGACACATGTAGAGACGGAGCTAAGCAATAAATCAAAGAGGACTAGTATAGAAACCTATGAATACTTGTACATTCATGGAAACCATGGTCACTGGATATTCGTAGTATTGCCAATCCAGCACCGTTGTAGGAAATCTACGTTTTAAGCACAAAGTAGGCCTACAATATGACATAAATAATAAAATTTGATGAAATTACACATGTGTACATTAATCATATAATAGACCTATTTGTCTGCTTTAGTATTGGTTCTGGTTCTGGTTGGTAAATTCGACCTCCTAAGGACTCCAGAAGTAGGAGTACAACAGGAAGGGGAGGAAATTTACCGTAGGCCTATAGCAGTTTGTTCGTATAAACTAGCAGTGTAATACTTCGTGAATGAGCCAACACAATCATCGGTCTTTATTATTGCATACTGTAATAATTGACCTATCAAAAGAATCTCAAATATGATCTCATTTAGGACTGCGCCATTTCACTTGGACGTCTCTGATGCCACGTCTTTCCATCGGCTATCGGTGTTTCCTGAAATATTGATATTTTTTTTATAACTCTGAACAAGTTAGCATTAGGCCTACTTATCACATCAGTTAACAATCGCTTCACCAGGACCCTTTTTTCCCTGAGTAGCAAAACTTTCAGAAAGTTTTATTGGTCAATAAAAATGTAGGCCAGTTTAAGCAAATTCGGCTTCAATGATTTTGTTTTCCCTATATGGGCTTATGTTTTCCACCATGGGCTTTCGTACCATCAAACGGAGTTCATTATCCAAAATGCACGTGCTAAGTTGTTTATACCGCAGCCGCCTTGAATCTTTTGGTCGACGTAAAACACCAAATCACATCGGTTGGAGCTTGAAAATAAAATAAAAGGGCAATTAGTACAAGATGCATATACTGAACCTGCACTTTATTTACAGTACTTTTATCTCCTCCCGTCTTGTAAATCCCTGCTGAGTTGCGATATTATTCTTTATATCTGTTTGTTTACCTTTATATTAGTTATGAGAGTTAAGATTGACAATTTGCATAGAGACCCTGGTTTTTGGGTTTCCATTTTGGTCTTAATTTAATTCATTTAAAAAATTTGTATTCAACTGACAAAAATTAATATCATATTGTAGTTTATTGTAATGGAGCTACTATAAATGGCAAGCAACGAAGAGCAGTAACTTGGCATGGACGATATAATTTGTTTACGAAATTCTTTGTTTTTATACACGCCTAAGCTGTTGGCTATATAGCAAACGTGCCATTTAGTTAACTTTTATAATGTGTATTCATGTTTATACAACTTTTCTTATGAGAGTGCAAGTTCAGTATTTTATTTAGGTCTGATCACTTGAATTTTTATTATATTTTTTAGTTTTGTTATTGTGTTGTGTGCAAGAAAATAAAGGCGATTGATTGATTGATTAATTGATTGACTGGTATATGGTCAATCTTAAAATTGCATTTATTGCATCTTTCTAAAAATTATTTAGCTTTAAAAATTAATCAACAATGTATCGGGCTTTAACAATATGACAATATGAGTGTATAAACACTAAATATATGCCATTGGAAATGCACCTATGATTTTAGTAAAGAAATAATCCAATAATGCCTTTATTTGAAAAACACAGGTAATCATGCCACTATATAGATATTTTTAAAACATTTCTGGAGATTAGAGACACGTTAGCCATTTTGTATAATGACTAACAAAATTTTGTTTGTATCATCAAAGTTGTTTTTCTTCAGTTTTCAACTTTTGTGATGTTTGATCTATTCACTTTCGTTCTCGTGTTGAAAGTATATTGCTACTCTCACCGTGAGATTATTACGAAATTCAAATCATCTTTCAGCAAATTTTATCACATCTGAAACTGTTTTAAGAAGGTTGCAAACAGGCACATTGAATAGAAAATAGAAACAAAAACTGATAGACTAAAAAAGCAGAGATTATCTTCAAGAGATGAGGAAACATTTCCCAAACGCATTGCAATTTCTTCAACAATAACCGATACATTTACAGTTGCTACTTAACTTCCATTACTTCATATTAGCTAATATGAGTTTTAGAGGTAGACCTACAAATATTATTTGGTCACATGATTAGGCATAGGCCTATGTTGTAAAGCGGATTTAACGATGATTAGCAGCCTTATATTTAAATCAGTTTCACCATACGTAGATAAATACTGAAACATGGAGGCCTAATATGTCTTTATACGGGAACAATCGAGGAAATTGCGTTTGCAAGTAAACGTTGAATTGTACTTTTAAAATGATTCCCATGTTATTACTTGTTAGACTCTGCTTACATTTCATTTATAACTGTTATTACATAATTGATATCAATTATTATTATGTTACCAGACATGTTATTATACACTAGGTGTATACAGACACATGTTTTCATTTACCTTATGATTTTCAACTGTTTCATTTCGTCTTCTGAATCATATGGTCTGTAAGCAAAGTTCATTCACAAATATTTTTTGTTGTGTGTGTAATAGAATCAATTACAAAATACATTTTCATCGACCTTTGGATAAATGCGTAAGTATTTTCAAAAGCTGAAAGTGGAACTATTTTTACAACCTTTTGGATATCTGTGTTAATAATATTACACACTTTGATGACTCATCAATCAGGGACGTAGCCAGGAATTTGAAGGGGGGTGGGGAGCCGTTATGCGAATTACGTATGACCCCGGCGGGGTCAAGGGGGGCGAATCCCCCTGTGAAGTAGCGCACTCCGAACGTTCTTAGGACTGTTTGAGAGGATAAAGTGAAAATTGCAATAGACGCATTATAAATAAGCGCAAAAATAATTATATAATAAATCAACAGTGGCAGATCCAGGAATTCGAAAGAGAGGTGAACCAGGGATGGACTTTCACAGACCGAGGAACCACCCACCTCAGCCCCACCATGGTTGGGGCTGAGGTAAGAAAATTTATGATTAGGGCATCTCTAGATGGCCGGAAACTACACTCTCGCACTTCAATTTGAATATATTTTTCTTTTTTTTTCCCGTAAAAAAATGAAGGGGGGGGGGGCCTTGAATCCACCTCTGCTCAAAACATTCTTTATCCAGAATAGTCATAATCACAAAAATGTAACA
>NW_022684833.1:177008-177100 GCF_011630105.1 Anneissia japonica | reverse complement strand
TTGGAGCTGAGGTGAGAAAATTTGAGGAAATAGTACCTCTAGATGGCCAGAAATGACACTTTTAGTAAAATTCATCATCATCACATCACCAT
>NW_022684833.1:176452-176991 GCF_011630105.1 Anneissia japonica | reverse complement strand
AAAAAAATTCTCATGATCTTTTATCATGGATTTTTGACAACCATAGAGATCTTATTAATGTGTGTGTGTATACCATAGAAAACAAAGCTTAAAACATTGTCTTTGAGTATGTACTTTACATAGGCCTTCTTCAAAAACGTAATTTCACAACCACCTCAGCCCCACCATGGCTGGGGCTGAGGTGAGAAAATTTGAGGAAATAGTACCTCTCGAGATGGCCGGAAATGACACTTTTATATAGTATCATCATCATCACATTACCATTATAGTCAAAATAAAACGCCAACAAATTTCTCATGATCTTTTATCAGGGATCTACTTAATATCCTTAACTTAGGCCTAATTATAGCTTACTAAGCTTTAACTATATATACTATATTATGATCAACAAATCACAACTTTTTAACGCAGTTAGCACAATTTTCTTCACTTTTTATTGTTATTAATATTAATATGAATTATTACTATCGTCACCATCATCATTGTTATTATTATTATTATTATTATTATTATTATTATTATTATTATTATTATTATTA
>NW_022684833.1:152641-176403 GCF_011630105.1 Anneissia japonica | reverse complement strand
ACATTTAAAGAAACTTGCAAAAGGATAAAAACGAAATTGAACCACAGTATCGCATTTCTATCTTAAAAGACCTGGCCTGAGATTTATGGATTTAAGATTTTTTTAAAATCACGCTTAGGCCTATGTGTAGGCCTATATATAACGTGTACTGATGCATATTTACATGTTTAGAAGTATTCATTTTGAGTGATCCCAGGAAAGATTTGTATTGGCTCAAGAATAAGCTTTACAATTTTAACACTGTGTACAAGGTGGGGGGGGGGGGGGGGGGGGGGCGGCTCCCACGGCTCTCCCCTGGATACGTCCCTGTCATCAATCTATTTGAAACTACCTACTGTATATCAAACACCTGAACAGTAAATCCCTCATGGACATTGTTCCACATGTGACGTATATGGTAATAGAGGGCGTACTACAATCAAACTTATACGGACAAGTAATGATAAATTTTGTACAAGAATGTTTATATTACAACTACTGTCCATTGAAAATACAACATAGAAACTATTTAAATAATATATAAACAGCGACAATGAATACCAATATTGTAGTAACAATACAAAAAAAACAACAAAAAAACAAAAACAAAACAAAACAAAACAAAACAAAACCAAAAAAAAAAACATAATAAAGATAACACTATTAGTCCCTACAATAAAAAAAAAAAGAAATTATTACAATCATAACAATAATAAAACTACAATGAAAAATATGAAGACTATTGTTTTTTTTTTATTGTATTACTTAGTATTTATTATCATCATGCCTTTTATACATTTGTAAAAGTTTAAAACCGCATGATCTTATTTTACTAGTTCTACTCATTGATTTGTAGACAAAACATTAAATCATATTAAAAATGTGTTGAATTGCGCCCTCTTGACTAGTAGAAAACGCCATATATAAAACACACACACAAATCTAAGTTTGTGTATGGAAAGCAATCGCTGACAAAAAAATGAAACTGACACTGAACATCAGTGGCGGACCGTAGGGTAAATTGCAGGGTGTGCGAGGGGCGAGCCCGCCCCGACAAAACATACTCGCCCATCCCCCATTTGCGCCACCGCTCACAAATGCTCAAATAATTAAAAATCACCTTAAATCACCTTATTATTTTGCGAGTTAGCCTCTTCATTTAATCAACTATCCCCTCCTTCCCACCCCAGCCGCTTCCTTCCATTCAAGACCCTTACGCCACTGATGATAGGGCCTGCTAGTAGGAAAAGTTCGTAAGCCTACTACTATATACAGAATCATATTGCGTTCTATAGTCAAATTACAAATGATGTTATTTTAATACCTGCATATGGTTGTAGTGTCTTCTCTTTAAAAAATTCCTATTCCTGTATTTTAACAAATTTCAATTCAAATAATAATAATTCAAAATTTCTTCTATACCGTTCATATGTATGAAAACTTACTTAAATTTTAATAATTGAGATTAGGCCTATAGATAGAATACCCGATCGACAGTGGATGTCCCGATTTGTGAGAAGAAGAGCATGCGCACATACTCTTGAAAGCGCTGTTTCCATTCTAGTGTTAAATTGGCTATTCTGACGCAACCACACGGTTGTCACGATAGCAAATTTAAGCGTTGTAGGGTATACGTGATTGGCTGATATTGAAAAGCAGCCATGCGGAAATTTTAAGCAGCTGAGAGAGTACGATGCGATAGGCCCGATTGTGACTTATCCTAGATTGAAAAACTTTGCTATTCCATGAACTGTAGCAATCCACTCGAAAATTAAGGTTTATATAGAAGATTGTGACTAAGAAATGCTAAATAAAACGGAGAAACTATACTACTAATGTTTTTTTAATTTGTTTTAGCCCGGGTATGCTCTGCTTTCCTAGCTTCCACGGTCCGCCACTGACGAACATTTACAAACGTACTTTTACAAATCCTTTCACAAATGAATACGGTAACTTTTTGAAACGAATGTTATTTTATGCAGTGGAGTTCATGGCATCAAACATGGACGACGAGGTTCGATAAAGGATTCATTTTCTCATTAATGAGGTAATTGATTTGCTGGAGAACAAATAATTCAACCGTCTATGGACTTCATGATGGCTTATGCAGGGACTGAATATCTTTGGGTGTTGAACGTCTCTTGTGCTCATCTACAATGTTGTTCAGATAGTAGGCCGAGGGGTGGTATTAGTAGTTGTGGTGGCAGTAGTAGCACTCAGGGCCGGCGGAACGTCTTTCAAAGTGGGGTGGGGGGTGCACTAGTAAGATGAATGGGAATACGAATTGCGAGGGAGCTCGGATCATAGAGAAATCTGCATCGGTATTATACATTTTCTGCCAAAAAATTTGGGGGCCCGGCCATGGTAATAGTAGGCATAGAACGTTTGGATTGGATTCTGTACAAGAACATTAATCGCGCCACTCCCGTAGCTGCGATCAAGAGGAAACAGTCATTAAGAATCCCTGTAAGTAGCAATAGCTTTTACTACGAAGAAATTGGAATTCCGAACTAAGCAATGCGCATGCGCAGTTACCAAATATCACTTGGAAATGCTAGACACGCAGTCAGCCAGTCAACATGTACATTGAGTAAGTGACGTTATGACGTCTGAGGGAAAAAAGAGATCTCAGGAACCAAATAGCGGCTGGGAAGAGTGTATGATAACCAAAAGATCGTCTGAGGAACCAAACAGCGGATGCGAAGAGGGTATGAAATAGAACGGATCGAACTTTATATGCAACAATTGAGCAAGTTTATTAAGTAAGCAAAATTTAAGAATATGGAATAACATTTTATTTTGCAATCAATTAACAATACTGCATACTACAAGGATGAAAAAGAAACTGAAAATACCGGGACTGTAGTACCATGTTGTGCAAGACGTTGTGGATTCGCATATTTTAATTTCCAAGCCTTTTTAAAATATTCCCTGCATAGTTCATATGCGGTGTACAATACCACTTACTTAATTTGAGATCATTGGCATAACATATAGGTACAATCTCCACCCAACATCAAGTAAAGTTTTTTGAGTCCCTTGATGAGAACAGGTTCCATACAAAATATAATCCTGAAAGTAAGTTTGTCTTTACAGCTATTAAATTCCTCTGATTGTATATGGTAAGCCAAGTTGCCATTTAATCGTAAATAGAGATATCTTTGTTTTAAATAGAGATATCTTAGTTTTAAATAGAGATATCTATTTTAAATACTAAGATACTAATAGATATCTCTATAGAGATATCACTATATTTAAAACTAAGATATCTCTATTAATAGAGATATCTGTATTAATAGAAATATATTAGTTTTAAAAAGCGATATCTCTATTTAAAATTAAGATATCTCTATTCAAAACTAAGATACTCTATTTACGATTAAAGGAAAATTCGACTCGCCATAATCGTACGTTATTTCCTTACATATGGACATATTTTTAAAAGAATGATTATAAAGGCTCTCACCTTAGCTAAGGCAATTAACCCACACAAGGAATGTAAAAGCCCACATTGTTTGTTTCACAAAGTTGTTCGCTTGTGAAAGTACGTTGTCTAGTCATGAAATCAAATCAACTTGATTTTTCGAAAGTACGTTGTTCGTTTGAAAAATACGTTTTCGTTTGTTAAAGTTTTTGGCGGCGATTGCCTTCCATATTTGTGTTTCACGGATCATCACTCTGTGTGAGGTCATGTCATTGATTGTGCGCGTACGTATAGGCAGTTAGCCTATCTGTTCTCTGTGTGTAGGAAACATGAACACCGGATCGGGTCAGGCCTAGCATAGTAGTGAAACAGTAAACATTTTACTTTGATACATCGTTTTATAGTGTTATTGTCGGATAATTGTGTAATAAAAATACGAAATGGGATCTAATAAGAGTGATCCTAAACTACACGATTACTCCCCAATTACACATCATGTAATGGTTCCAGAAGAAGAGGAGAGATATTCTAAGCTCTTCTCTCAACTGGATACAGACGGGGATGGGCGAATTGATGTTGACGACTTGACTCGAGGATTGCGCAGGATGGGCATACATCAAATGCCTGGTCATGCTGAGGTAAATGTTCCCTATATAAACATCCCTAGGCCTAGAAAAAATTGGTTGTACGTGCCTACCTTTCTGGGCCTTATATTCACCAGGCCTAGCCTAGCTAGGGTAGGCCAACTATATTATTATTAATTATATTATATATAATAAGATAAGAAGAAGAAGACCTGGCTATGCTTGGTAACAAGCCCAGCAACAAAAATGACTAGGTCTAGGCTAGTACTACTACCAATTCAATTCTAGTAGTAGTAGTCTAGTAGTATGACTCCCCTCCCTATTCCTGTCGTAGGCCCCTACCTAGTCTGACCCCTTCTGAAGTTTAACACCACTGGGAATTCTGTAGTATCACTGACTGGTGTGTGAAGTCTTGCAACAAGCTAGGCCTATTGTTTGGTTCCACTTATAAATAAGGTACCGTACTCGCGCGAATAAGCGCTTGGCCGCTTAAAATATTTTTGGCTCTTTTTGAGGGGCATTTATTCAAACGGGGTGTTTATTCAAATGGGGCGTTTATGAAAACAGAGTGGAAATTGATTAAATGTTTTAACACGACGCTTGTTGTAAGTGAACTTTTCACCGGGTAGGCAATGGTTAACCCTTAAATTTTTGGGAATTTCCACCAAATTTTGGTATGAAAACAACGTACATTCAATTTATATAGGTTCAGTGTTGATCAGTACAAGGCTATTGTACACTATAGCCTAAATAAATCAGGCAGAATTTCACAACTTAAGTACATCATATAACATATTATTTTGGTTTGATGCTTTGTATTCTCATCATGGCTATATGCATATTTTGATTACTGCATGTCTGAGGTTGATGCATGTATTCTAGTTTTATAGTTACTAAAAGCATTTTGTATTTTGTATAATCTACTGTAAGTTTAATGAACAAACCTTCATTTCTAGAAATTTATGACTAAAAGCGATGTGAATCAAGATGGCGAGTTGGACTTTCCTGAATTTGTGCAATATGTGGCAGAACATGAGAAAAATCTAAGGCTAGCATTCACAAGCCTGGATCGTAATCAGGATGGCCACATTGACTCGGAGGAGATCTACACTAGCATGAGACACTTAGGCGTCAACATAACAAGGCACGATGCCGACAGATTGCTGAAAAGGTACAGAACGCACACATTTTGTGTTCTTATTAAATAACTAACTCTGAAATTTAAAAATAAAAAAAATTTTAGAAAAATAAAACTCTTTTGCAGAGAGCAGCTTAGCTAACGTTAAAGCTGTTAATCCTATGTGCTATGTGGCCCATGTACATGTACTCAATAACCAACACAGTATACTCTTTGGAAAACAGTAGGGGATTTAATCATGATGTACTGCCCAATTCACTACCAGAAGGACCCCACAGGAAATTAATTCCTTTTGATTGTATAATATTTGGAACCGCTAATCATTATCGTTATCCTGATCACCAACATTATTATTATCATCATCGCCATTACTCTTTGCGTTAAAAATAGGAATAAACATGATATTATTGTTATTTATCTTTGTTTGAATATTTTTTATCAAATTGCATAGCATTGAGATAATTAATCTTGCAAATACATCCAACCCCCTCCCCTCGGTTCACTTTTTTTTTTGTAATATCCTAATTTTCACAATAAATTGTATAAATATAATAATGATAATAATAATAATAATAATAATAATAATAATAATAATATTGTTATAATTATTGTTATTACTTTGATAATAAGTTTGATAATATTCTCTGTTTTGCTCTTTTGTGTAATTTTGTTTACCGTCTCCGTTTTGATGTTTTTAACTTTTTAAGGCAATTTTTAAATTTTTATGTATGTGCAATTCAACTGTTTTTAGTTGCGAATAAAGTATATTGTAAATTGCATTGTATTGTAAACAAACAAAAAATAATTGTTAAGAGAAAAATATTTTGTTCTGGCTCTAATACAATATTTATATAGAGTAAAATATTCAAATGTTCTGGTAGCAAAGACTGTTATTCAGTAAAAGATACCATTCAAAATATACAGTTGCAAAGCTGCATCCTCATCTTGTCTCATCAATTATACAAGACATATTTAATATCTCTATTATTTTCCAGTGAAATTAATCATAAAGTGGACTTTAGTAGACAGAGTTTAATATTATGGTATTCATTACCATACATTATTGCTTCACTCAAAATTCAGAACTGCTAATAGGTAAAAGCAATTCTGGAGCACAGAATACATATACCTTGCTTGCTAATTGGTAGAAGAGTAAGCTGTTTAGCTGCCCTGCAAATTTCTTTCAATAATTACTGTCTGTGTTGAGAATAAAATATTAAAATTGCCTTGTCATTAATATTAAGTTAAAATCTTATATTGGAATATCAGAATGAAAGAATATTTTCTGTGGCAATTACCAGAGTCAAATGAGAATGTTTCTGTATTCTTTGCATAGATCCTAAATTTTAACATTATAATTTAAATTTGCTGGCAATCAATATTTGATTTTCATAGTACAAAGAGGTTTTGAAGTCAGTAAAACTGGATTATTTGATGTTTGTCTCATTAAAAGCTGATAACTTATTTGATCATTTTAAATTGACCAATTAAATTTATTATTTGAATTGTTGAGGGTTTCACATATTTTCTAACTGGTACAGTAGTTGGATCTCTGATGAGTTGATGTCATGTCATAATAATTAGCATGTACTATACCACAGCCAATAAAAGATGAAGAGTTGAGGATGCTTACATTTCAAGTTTAAAAAGATGAATTGTATCGTAAAAATATCAGTTTTAATGACAGATTTATGATTTATTTCATTAATTTTATATTATTTTGATTTTATTATAAAATAATTTTAACCTGTTTAAGAAGTAATTGCATTCTGTACAAAATATTTAAAATGTATAAATTATGACACTGCAGTGTAAAATCAATATATTATGATTAGATTTAAACACCTGCCAACAAGTGACACATTATGAATACATACACAGTGACATACAAAATCTCCACTCATGCATTTGATGGTTTTTTGTTTTTTTATCATTTTGTGTTGAACAATTTTAGTACATGTGCAGACTATTTTGGTTGTTATTTACAAGTTTAAATGCATAATAACTAACATTGATATAAAAAAATAGATTTATAATTAATATTGCATTATTTCTTATAAAATCATTTTCTAAAGGTACTACAATTACAGGTATATAAGTATTAATTAAAAAAAAAAATTAAATCAGCAGAATAATTGTTGGAAAAATATCAGTGTTCACATAGGACTGAATTAAAGAATGATAAAGATTAGGTAGTCAAGTTTGAAACCCCTTTTTTTAATATCTTGATTAGTGAACCCTTTGAATGCCAAAAGTGGTGATTTTGAAATAAATTTTATTTTTGGACAGTTGTTAAAACACCCTCCGCCACAAAAAATGGAAATTTCATTAAAAAAAAATTATATTTATTTCTATTACGCCCTCCACTCCCCTGAAATCTCCAAACAAAAAGATATATTGTATTTCTTCCTTAATTACATAAATTTAAAGCATTTATCAGTCTCATTACTACACCGTTTAATTAAAATTTTATTTTTATTTCCTCCTCCATCTAGATGGCTTTGACAAAATCATTTTGCTAAATGAGAAGACAAAATTATTTTTAATTTTTTTCTGCCCTCTGAAGATTTGAAAAAATAAGTTCACAAAACAAGGTATAAAAATAGTCTCATCTTCTTTCAGAAAATAACAGCAATGAAAGATTGCCATGTACAATAAACACTTTAGTGTTGGCTATGTGGAAAGATGCATTTTAGCTTTCCACTTTGTTGATAGTAACATACCAAATAAAATAATATAACAAATTAATTTAAAGAATAATACTTAATAGACATAAATTTACATTATTTGCCAGAAAAATGATTTACATAATTAAATCGAACTAATTTTTTTATGTATATAAGATAAAATAATAACAAGTAAATATCAAATTAAAGTGAATACTACAGTAGAGGGTACTGAAATAGTAGAGGGTACTGAAATTGGAGACGGTAAAAATTATAATATATATTTTCATTTCATATTTCGTGGAATAAAGACATGATAGTAGATCCAATGTGTTTTTTTTTAGTATGGATAAGGATGGAACATTGAAAGTGGATTGGAATGAATGGAGGAATTATTTGCTGTTTCACCCCAGTGCGGATCTTCATGAAATCATGCTTTATTGGAAACATGCAACGGTTAGTTTATTTTTGAAAACAGCAATTGATTTTTTTTATGCCAATACCTTATTGAATGCTAGATAATTAAAAAAAAAAATGTGGATTTCCAATGATCATAAATATTCATTATTAATTTATTATTATGTTGATATTTATTTTTACCAAGAACTTCAGTATTGTGGGATTGTTTTGTTAATAAAGCATTGGGTCTGGATTTGAACTATGCAAATTAGTGTCAAGTACAATTTGTGTTTATAGTACCTGATTTAAAACCATTCTAGAAAACGGAGTGATTATATTAAGTGTGTTTGTGGCATGTATTTTGTGTGAAGCATTAACGTATCATGATAGGGGAGCAGCAGGTTGATGGTTTGGCTGTTGAGGTGAGTTACCGATCCTGGATTTAATACATGGGAAATGTGATCACAGGAAAATAGGGAGGAAAATGGAAAGGATGGGGGAAGCCTAGCTTTTTATGACTCTTACGTTTTGTAGCTTACATTACTGTCAAATTTCCATTTGATGGGTTGAACTGTTGAATATTTGACAGAACCTCATAATCCACTGGTAGTACTTGCGATAGGTTATGTCTCAACCTGAGCAAATGAGAATACAAAATTTCCTGTGCATTATAGCACCTCAGCATTTATTTAAATAGTTAATTATTATGTGAAGGTCATGGCCTCTTCTGATACAACAATAGGGTCTTTTGGATCATCTTGTTCAGAATGAAGAAGGTTAGTGAAAAATCTACTGACATAGTATTACTGTACTCTAAATGCTCAGATTTCAGTATTGTATTAATGTACAGCAAAGTATCCAGTTGTAGGCCTATTGATGATCTGACACTTACCATGTACCAATAATTACACAAGGTTTCAGGCATTTATCTGAAGTTGTTCACTAAAATTAAATTCATGATCCATGTGTTCTTCACAGAAAGGCCAAGCCTCACAGAAAATTTAATTTTTGTAGCATATTATTTGTATACTCAATACTCATATAACTAGCCTCTCCCTTCCTCTCCCTCCCCCCCCCCCCCCCCCCCAAAAAAAAACAAAAAAAAAAAAAAAANNNNCATCTTGGAATTTATCATGATGACGTCATCATTCCGATCAAATTTTTCAATGAGAGTGATGAGTAACTATATAGCCACATTTTTGATACATTTCATATCCACAGTATATGTAAAAGTGACCAAAAACATAAAGTTATTTCCCCTACCCCCATTTTAAATAGTTTAAAATAGGGTATTTTAGGCCAAAATTTCAAAGTGCTGTAAAAAAAATTGCCCAAGCCCTAGGCATGGGAATTTTTTTTCTGAGACACTATAGGGTATGTTGATTCAGAAAAACCAAAAATTAATTTTCCTTTACTTTTTTCCCGCTAAAATTAATTTCAGCAGTTTTACAACCAGGCTATGGGATTTGTAGGCAATCATCCTTACCACCAAGTCATACCCTACTGTTATTCATGTTTTATACTATTACTATACAGTAAAATGTAGTTATAAATTTCAACCAATGAGAGGAAGTAAGTTTGTTCACTTTAGTCAATCCTTTGTTATATTTATTCTTATTTATATTCTGAAATACTGTACCTTTCAATATAACGTACTGGTTTCCAATGTGATTCAGAGATACATAAGTAATAAAATCTACACTTATTAAAAGTAACTTTACTAATAACAAAAAAAATTTTAGAATAAGTATACATTGTACATGTATTACATATGTTGACATCTCAAAACTATAATAAACTATATTTGAAAATTTTAGTTAGCAGATTGTGGCCGTATGTTAGTAAGGTACAGTAATTAAAATTACCATAACTTCCAGTGGAAATCAATATTCTATCCATTAGCACTACCTGAAACATGAGTGAAAATCCTTGGCTATTGATTTAAATGTGGAGAGATGAAACTAGCTGACACCTGACCTCAGCAAAACGCCAGTAATTTCTGAGAATGACACTTACCTTCAGATGATATATATTGTAGAAGTACAAATCCAATCACAACATTAATATTTGTTTGGTCTTTTAATGCTGAATTGTGAAAGCGTATTAGTATTCTAGTCTGCAAGTGATAATAGTTACTGTAAAATAATCACAATTTATAGAGATTTAATCAGATTTTAAGCATAACGAAATTATTGATACAGTAGTAATTTAAGAAGTGTTATTTATACAACTGAATAAGTTGAAATATTACTTGATTATCATCATTCACACATTTTATCTTGGGGATTAATCATCATTCACACATTTGATCTTGGGGATTAATCATCATTCACACATTTGATCTTGGGTACTAAATGTACAGTAAATTTTATAAAATTTATGGAAGTGTATTTATTTTTAATACAATAATACTACAGTGCCAAAAATAAAACAAATTTATTTTTTAAATCTTGTTCATCTTGCTGGCTGTGTATGCTAAGATTGTCAAGTGAGTGAAGGATATTTGATAATGGTGGTATGCTAATAACATCAAACAATAGCTGGATAGTAAAGTCAACCAAAAAACCAAACTGCTAGCAAAAATTCACAATCCGTAGAGTTAGGTGTTAGTACCTAATGAAGTGATTTTCAAGGAAGTACGAATGGATGAGGTATTATGTAGAGTGATTTAAAAAAAAATTAGCACATAAAATATTCAGTGAATGAACGCCTGGTGGGAAAGGGGGGAGTGGGATGGAGGCATGTTTTTTCGTTTCTCCTTAATAGATTTTCCCCTTCACTTTACACTTTGTTATCTACATTCAATACTATTTATTCACCAGTGCTGTTCATAGGAAGTACGTAGAAATAAAAATTACAGATTTATCCAGGATGTTAAAATATAGAATGACAGCTTATGTAATGTGATTTTAAATTTTCTGTTTTCTTGCAGTTTTTGGATATTGGTGAAGATGTAATGATTCCAGATGAATTCACAGAAGAAGAGATTAAAACGGGAATGTGGTGGCGGCAACTTGTCGCAGGGGGCGTCGCAGGCGGTGTGTCAAGAACCTTTACGGCTCCACTCGATAGGTTAAAGGTTATACTCCAGGTCAGTATGCTGTATATATACTCATCTGGATGATGATTATAACATAATTATGAATAAGATGTTGATATTAATAAAGTTTTATGTTAAACACTCTCAATATTATTGACTGAGTACTGTACAGCAGTTTGTTTATGCAAAGTAGGCTCATAGGAAGGTAGCTCAGTTTGTCAGTAATACTGTATTTTGTAGACTATAAGATTTTCTACCCCATTCTCAAGCTGATGATTTTTTGTAATGTTAATAGTAAATATATATATAATTGTCTTACAGGTTATAGGTTCCAAGAAACAGAACATAAGTCTTGTATCAGGGTTTAAACACATGTACCAAGAGGGTGGAATGCTGTCCTTTTGGAGAGGAAACGGAATAAATGTTCTAAAAATAGCGCCAGAGACAGCATTGAAATTTTATGCATATGAAAGGGTAAGGTTACGTTTTTTATTTTATAGCCATGTCGTCAAACTCGGTTGCGACCCAAACTAAGTTTCCCACAATTTTTTGTAGGGTTGCTAGTGAAAGTAGGTCATAGAATGTATTTTAGTACTAGTTGTGTATAAGATGTCCGTGTTTGTATGCATTGTTGTTGGTGACAGTAGTGGTTCCATGGTTAGCAAAAGGTGTGTTACGCCCCCTGGAGCCCCGTAATAGGGAAGGGAAGACCCCAATCCTTCCAACTTGGACTATAGATCTTCACTTGGGACAATCAGACATAAACATTTTTGAAAATTAAAATAATGTGTTCTGGACGAATTCTGGAATTATATGTTTGCAAGTTTATAGACCTTGGAAGAAATGTATTAATTTAAAGAAAGATTTTTGAGTGGTTAAAATGTTCCCCGAACCCTGCCAAAATACTGTTGAATAAGGTGCAAAGCGTTGACAACAATCGTCTGTGATCTGTGATCCCTCATTGATTAAAACTTTAACTGCAAATAATGAACCATGATAATCATTGTTTGATACCTTTCATGTTTTGCTTAAATGTTTGTGCCTTTTATTGTTGCTATCAAAGGAAAGTTTAGAATTTTTACCAGTTGACCAAGTATGAGGCTGTATTTTATAAGTATCAGTCTTACCTGATGTTTATTCAAGAGGATGTAATAAATTCCATGTGAAGTTGAGGGACATTTTGAAACGATGGAAGGGGTAGATTATTGGTTGTTGTATGTTGATTAGATTAAGTCATGTGATACATATGAATCACATTTAGGTATACCAAGAAGGAAATTATCAGCATTCACTTGGAAGTGGGTTAATTTTAGTACTGCCTACAGTAATATACAGATGATCATAGGAATGTATAAAGTACCATTTACCTAAGGATACAATGTTCTAAAAAGAAAAAAGAAACAAACTACATTAATTAAAATAGATATGAAAAAAAAATTAAAAAAAATTTGAGTTATACACCCAGAGGGGTAAAGTGGGTTTTAAGCTTTTTAAAACTGATTGTTGAGGGATTCCTTGTATTTTATTGGAGAATGGCATTCAAAGATAAAAGACAGATCAAATAGTCACAAGATTTCTTGGGGAAAATGGGGATAAGGGAGGGGAAAGACAGTACTGTGCAAAATAATATAATAATTCTATGGTTTGCTGTAATCCTACAGATTACAGTGACTATTCATATCTGAGAAATAATTTGGTAAACTCTGGTTTAAAAAGGTTGAACCAAATTATTTATAAATAATTTAGTGGTAATAGTATGTGGGTTTTGTATCATGATACTAAGGTCTCTCCGCTTTGCCAGAGAACCAGGGACACTTAAATGCCAGGGTATTCTATACATCTAATCAATTCATTTGATGAAATCATTAGGACTCGGTATTTGTTATCGTTAATCATTATTGAATTACACTTTGATAATTCAAAATATTTTCTACACTTTGATAATTCAAAATATTTTCACTTTCTTTGAAGTATAAACATTTGCTTCATGAAGAAGGCACAGAAATTCAGATACATCAACGGTTCATCGCAGGGTCGTTAGCTGGTGCTACTGCTCAAACTATAATTTACCCAATGGAGGTAGGTACTTGCATACAATCTGTGACAGAGGTTACATACTCACAGGGCCCACAATTGTCCATACAATTCATATTAGGTGTGATGTATTACATTGTCAGTGTTATGTACATCTACTAGGGAGGGGGAGGGTCCTCCCCCACTAAAAGTTTGCTTTGCAAATAAGTTACACTCTGAAGTAATTATCATCTCATTTCAACTTTTCCCAACTAAGTCCCCATCGCTTAATCCCCACCCCATTCCAATATTTGTAGATATGCCACTGTGTATATTATGTCTAATGAGCTACCTTATATTTGAAGCAAAATTTGAGATTATTTTTTACTATGGTCCCATGTCAACCAAGAATTTGGCAAGATAACCTGGTTATAGAGAAAGTGGCACTAGCCATGCTTTCTTCTCATCTCTACCTATTTTTTGTCTAAACTAAATTGTTTTTTGTGTGTTACATATTATTAATTCAACTTTTTTCAAAATATACTCATCTCTGCAGGTATTGAAAACAAGGTTAGCAATACGGAAGACAGGGCAATATAATGGTATCTTAGACTGTGCTCGAAAGGTTTTGCGCAATGAAGGGTTTCTCAGCTTTTACCGGGGTTATGTACCAAACATATTAGGAATTATACCATATGCGGGTATCGATTTGGCAATATATGAGGTAAGGTTCTGGATAATAAACAATTTATAATAATTCCTTGGAATAAACAATTTATAATACCGTAATTCCTTGGAACGAATTGCTATAATACTGTCTTAAACTGGTGAATATAAGCCAGCTTTACCAGATAGACGATCTTATTCTAGTCACCACTTTGACTAGAATAAAAAATAAATAAATAAATAAATAAAAAAAAAAAAATAAAATAAAATAAAAGCAGTTGAAATATTTATGTCACTGTAACAAGACAATGAAATGAAAAGTATACATATGTGGCGGGGACAAGAGGAAAAAGTCGGAAGTCGCGTTGGCCATTTTGAAATATACACCACAAAAATAGTAAACGTCAATATTTTCACAAATCGAGTTTTCAGCAGTATCATGTAGTTTAAATAGTAAATAATCAGATTCAACAACACTCAACAGTTTTTTTATTACTTACCTTAAACTGCCAAAAATTATGATTTTAGAGAGTCGCTATAACACGGAAGTATGAAAAATTACATTTTATTATCCTATAAAATACTTGCGAAATCATTGTTTATTACCGAACACGTTTTAAAGCCAGTCATGTCGTGTTTACTACCGTTATAGAACTAATTTTATAAGCTCGACTATGGTTGGTCAATCCTTTATAATGATAACCTTTATTTTCACCAATTAAAATCAGGTTCTTTTTATGTAAACATACAAACCCAAGTTCTCCTTGACGACTGTGAGAACGGCCCGCTGATTGGTTGATTTGATTATTTTGTCATTTTATTTACTCATTGCGCATGCTGTAGGCGAGCATGAATGCTTCCCGCTTTATTTTCATACAAGTTCGGTTTAATAATAATTTAAATTTAAATATAACAGCAAGTATAGCTTAAATATTTATTGAATTTGTTTTTTGAATGAATTATGTTGAACTATTGAGTTTACCATACAAAACAAAAAATCGTCTTTCTGTGTGTTGAAGTTTACAAATTTTGCGCAGATTTCATGGAAACTAATCATGTTACTTAATTTATTATTGATATCGCATCTTCATGAGACTTGGCAAAAGTAGTGAAAAATTAAAAGAAGACGATGTTTATCCTCCTTTTTCTCGCTTGCGCTTTCACAAACAGGATACAAATTTTGATATTAAAACAATCATAACTTCTTGTATACTTATCTGATAAGTTTGATTTTTTCACTATTGTAAAGTTTAGAATTCATATTTTTACAAGATGTTAATAACTCCAAACTTTTTTGTCCGACATTCGACAGTTTCCCCTTGTCACTGCCACATGTAATTTGTTCTGTTTTCACTACTTTTTTTCTCCTAAAATTTAAAATATACTGGAATTTTCTTTTTATTATTGTGTTCAGTGTGAATTTGAATAAAATAAATAAATAAAATATATAAAATATGTTGCAGATAAAATCATCTTGATGACTTATAAACTAAATTATTATCATCATATTTTATTAGACAGTGAAGATGGCATGGATTAGTCGACATGATCAGCATGCTGCCCCTAGTGTGTGGGTGCTGCTAGGTTGTGGTACCTTGTCCAGTACTTGCGGTCAGTTGGCCAGTTACCCACTGGCATTGGTCAGAACAAGGTTACAGGCTCAAGGTACTATATGCAATTTCTGAATTGGCATTTAACCCTACCAGATACCCACTTTATACTCCTGGGTGGAGAGATGCAATGCAGATAAAGTGCTTTGCCCAAGGACACAAGTGAAATGCGCAGCGAGTGATGCTCGGTAACATGAAAATGCATTACTTCTTGGAAGTTTCCACTGAAATGCACATAGTTGATGTTGAATAATGTTGGTTGGAATGCTAGTAATATATATGCTGGGGTGTTATGAAGATTGCCATCCCAAAATCAGCACCAGTGACCAAAAAATGAAAATTGACTTTTTAATATATTTAAATTCTCCATATTGTAAGCTTTAAAATGATGGGTCATTTACTGGAATCCATTTACTATTACCAAAGTCAAGAGTAACAGTATTATGGCCTAAAACTACTCAATATTGCCACATTCTTATACTAATTACTCAATTTAACAATTAGCGACAGTACCTAACACAGGTTGATACAGTTGTATACTGATCCCGTTGTATACCTTTCAACTGTGCTGAATTATAAATAATAATAATAATATGCAGAAATTTATAACGCGCCAATTAAAAAAACATTATCAAAGGCGCAGTGAACAATTAACCCAATTAAAGCGATTTTGTAAACAAAAAAGTTTTCAAATTAGTTTTAAAAATTAATTTTTTTTTCTTTGCTTTCAGCAACTACTGCCAACACCTCCATGGTTTCTCTGTTCAAGACCATCTACACGCAAGAAGGTGTGCGTGGCCTGTACCGAGGACTGACTCCAAACTTCATGAAAGTAATACCGGCAGTTAGCATAGGCTATGTTGTGTACGAGAAAACAAAGATCTTGCTTGGTATGGGACATACCTAGATTTTTGAATTATTACAGTCCGTCGAAACTATGGTAAACACCTGCGGGACAGTTATCTGCTTTTTGAAGAGAAAGAAAACAGCAGCATAGCATTTCGGTAGAGTACTGAATTGAATCTGTTGTCTGGAAGCTGGAGGCCACAGTCGGGTCTGTTGAATGTCAATCTGAGAACAAAAACTAATCTTTAATATAAGATTAGTTAGTTTCACAACTCCAATGTGATCAAGGCACTTGCTCAGGTATCTAAATGTTTGCTTATTTGGTGCACAGTTTGACTAATTTGCATACTGTTCCATTTAAAGTAATTTTACCCCTCCCCTTTCCAAGTTGTATGTGGGAGTAAATCCCAAGTTTATACTAGAAAGCAACTTCTTGTTGCAAGAAATTAATCATATTCTATAAATTTGTTTTCTTACAAACACCACCCATACTACAAAAGGCCAAACCTGTCCCCCTCCCCTTTCAAATATTTTGCTCGTTCCCCCTTCTCATCCTAATTTTTAGACTGCCACAGTCTCTTTAAATTATGTTTATAAGCCAAAAACTCAAAATTTGGCAGAATTTGATTGAATCTGTGTCAGTATGCCTGTCCAAGGCCTAGTTATACCTCTGTGTATATGATGCACATTTTTGGGAAGAAAGAATGAAGGAGAAAAAAGGTTCTATTTCCAAAAATCCAGGCAAAAATTCATTAAAAAAATGTCCTTAATCATCACTGCCTTGGCTTTCATATAGAAGAAAGTAGCAGGTAAAGTAGGCTCAATTTGTGAGTTCTGGTTGGTGTTAGTGCATCTTCAAAATACTTTCCATTCCTTTTACGTGGCTGAATTGTAAAACATGTATATATGGTTAAAACAATACCAGAGATACTGTTCATCGGATACAACATTCCCTTTAATATATTCTAGTAAAATTTGATTACAGGAAACATGGAAATTCTCATGAGTTATCTGGTATTTTTAATGAGAAGAGTATCTTGAAATAGTTAAGGAATGCTTACATTTTGAAGATGTTTTGATATGGTTATGGAAATTTTGAATTTATCTGCATGTCTTTTAAACTGGCCAATTGCAGTAGATGGTGAAATCTTGCACTGGGGATGCATTGGTGTGTTTTATTGGAAATATGTACCAAGTACTAGGGCACTATCAATTAAAAATCATAATTTTTAAGCAATCACTTTGGGAGCTTTGCACCGCTATATGTATGCAGTAGTATCTAGGTGTTTTCTAAACATTAAGAATATTGATATTTTTTTTTTTACTGTTTCCTACCTTATGAGAGAGGAAAGAATTGAAAGTTATTGTATATGGCCAATAGTTACAAAGAAGAGATTTAAATAATAGTTGATTTAATGCAAAGTACTGTATTGCTATGCACACTTCAAGTTGTGTTGAGTTGTTTTAAAGCGTTACTTGATTTGCAATTAGTGAAATTTATACAAAATGAAATAGTTAAAAAATACAAATGCTCTGTGTATTATACATAGTGTAAATTTTCCATGATGGCTTACCTTAATGGATTCTAATTGTTGGTTTTGGAAGTATTTTTTTTAAGTAAGTTAAATTTTGTTTTTATTGTCAACAAAACTTTACGAATTCCAGTTTGTGTCTTTCCATCTTTCTTTTTTAACCTTTCCACATTCCAAATCATTACAATTGTGAATTGCAAATCTTTTGACAATTGACGTGTCTGTAAGACTTAGTCAAATGGTTAAATGAGGTTTTGATGTTCTTTAAAGGAGGTTCCGATTTGTGAAGACAATGACCTCGGACATAATGGCGGAACACGGACGTTTTCGACTGCAAACAATTCTGTTCTTGTCTTCTCTTTTTTTTTTCAAAGCTTAATTTAAACCCATGTTGTCTTGAGAAAGCAAGACAGTAAATGCATCCTAGAATCACATAAAATTGAATGCTCATTACTGTCTAAAGCATTTTGTAGAATACTTATAACCATTAAGAATCTCTGATAGAAATAGCAGCTGATGGAATGTGTATAAAAAGTATAAAAAAATATTCAAATATATTTTATCTTTAGTTGAATGCTCAAAGTAATAACTAATATTTATTTATTATGTTTATTACTAGCAAATTAATTAATGCTCCAATTTTGTTTATGGACAGGAATCTTATGCTGTGCCAGGTGCATATGGTGATCACACCATGACCATATATAGGCACATCATGACTATATGAATACAACATTTTTTGTCAAAGAAAATTTGATTATCTAGACAGAGCTTTTGATCCAGCATTTATGCAGTAACATTAGTTGTTTTACAAAAAGGAGGGAAGGGGTATCTGGTGGTATTATTATATGTTGCATACCTCAAACAAGTTTCTCATATATTATTTAAATGCTGTTTTCTTTCTTTGGAAACATTATACAGTAATGTTGTTATATGACAATTTAATCTTGTAAGCTTAAGCAATATTGGAAAAAGGAGAGGAAAGTATAACAGTTATTAATGTTGATAAATTATTATGTTTTTTAGTTTGGATAACTACTTTATTTTTCTAATCAGTACATTTGTAAAGTTGATAATTTCTTTATTGTGTATTTATATTGCTTAGATGGTAGTGCCTGATATCAGGCAATATTATATTTGATGTATTGTATCAAGTTTATACTATTGAATATTGACACGAGAAATGGAAAAAAAAACATGTCATATACTGTTGCCAACTAAGACTCACTAGCTACAGTATTGCCAGCTATAGAATGGGTAAATACTGCCCTCTATCATATATATTATGATGAAATGCTTGATAGGGGGCGGTGTTTTCCTTTTCTAATGTACAGATAATGTTAATACTGTGTTACTGCTATTTAAAGTAAATTATAAAGCAAGTGCCTTGTGAAGACCGAGTATAATTTATTTAGGTAGAGTATGAAATAACAGAGAATAATTTATGTTCATTTCAATGCTTTATTTATTTATGGTTGCCATAATAATATCCAATTCACTTTTGTAAATCAATGCATATTGTAATAGTATTGCACCATATGATGTACATGCCATATGGTCAACTATAATTTATATAATGGAGTAGAAAATGTTGTATAATGCTCAGAACACATGTCAGTAATTGTTTTCAATTATAAGCATGGTCACAAACTTTTACAATGAACACTAATTAAGCTAACAGTTATAAATTACAAAGAAATATTGATATTAATATTATTTGGAATTAGGTCTAGGTGTTACATATTTAATAAACAAATGGGACAATAGTTATTCTGTTATTTGCTAGTGGCTAAAGTACACAGCTGTACGTGATGGGCCTGTTTTATTCAGTGAAATAAATCACTGTAAATCCAGAAGAACGACTCCCCTGCACTAACAGATATAGTCCATACTGGTAGTACTATATTCCATATATACATGTGTGTTATAATTACAATAAACGAAAACTAATCACAAATTCATTAAAAAGATACATGATGTAACTCCTGCAAAAATCTATTTTTTATTTGTGAAATTTGATAAACTCTTCTCTTTAATTTTGAAACTTACAATTTAGCTTCAGCTTTCATTTTTGTAATCAATCACTTGTAACCTTGTAGATCTTGTGCTGTTAATGGATTTAGCTAAAAATTCCTGGTATTTAAATATTCCAAAGCTTTGCTGTTCATTTGTTTTAATCGAATTTATACTGTAAGACTGTTTCTTTCTGAGACTGTTTGTTGTTTAGACTTGGAACTTCTTGGTAAAATGCTTACTCTCTCGGTGGTACAGCAGTTTGCTTATAGTTAACCTAGTTACCATATGTGTAGACTTTTTTATGATTTGAGCAGAAGGTCGACACCACTCACCTTTTGCTATTAATTGTAAAAATATTTGCAAAAGGTCTACAGTACTTATCAAGTTGACAATGCTTTGTTGGTAATGATCTGGTTAGCAGCACAATTCTCAATGTGGACTGGATACCATGTTACACAATTTAAAAAAAATTGTTTTAAAGGAGTTATTTTATATACTAAAAAGGAAAATGAACAAATGTTAGAGATGGTCATTCTTTAAATGTATACTGTTAACTGTAAAAATAAAATATTTGAATTGTTGGCTTTCATATTTCAGTAAGTTATAAGCTTCCATTTGGCAATTGAAATGGGGAAATGATTTCCTCTCCTATTAACAGAAGCCTACTGTAAATGTTCGAGTAAGCGCCGCTCTCAAGTAAGCGTCGCACCAAGCCTGATTGTTTTTAGCTAAGCGCCGCGGCGCTTAATCGAGAGTTCATATTACCCTGTGTGTAATGGAACACTTTGAGAAACAGGGTTTTAAATGCAATGTATACAGTGTTAAAATTAATAAATAACAGAATGAAGACACAAACATTTCTCTATAAACATCTATTTACGATGACGTAAACCTATGACAGGTCTATTCTGAACTACAGGAATAAGTGCCGCTCTCGAATAAATGCCGCTCTTGAATAAGCGCCGCACTGAAGCCTCCAAAGATTTTATAAGTGGCACTTATTCGAGCATTTACGGTAAATAATAATATATAAATATATATTAGACATATAAATACTGTATATATTTGGTATACAGTACATATATGTATCACATTGATATGTGCTTCATGTGTGTGCATTGAATGTTGTATCGGCAAACCAAAGCGTGTAAAATTATTTACCTGCAATCTAATTCAAAATTCAAACGAAAGCCTCAATGGTTCAGTTGGTTAAGGCATCTGCCTAGAATGCAGAAGATTCCGATTTTGAATTCCGGTTTGGGCATTTTTGTTTTGAACTCTTGGATTGCTCTTTTTTAACATTTACAATATATATACATACATACATACATACATACGCACATACACACATACCTGTCTCTTATACACATCTAGATGTGTATAAGAGACAGTGTAATTATCGTATCAACCTTTAATTCATCAACGAAAAATTTCTTTATTTTAGTTGTATGTAAAAAAGTGTCTGGCAGGATTCGAATGCTAGGGTATTAGCTTTCGAGTATTTTGAGCACTAAATTATTTACCTACCATGTCAAACAATGTTTTTGAAAGATGATAGGCATGCAAGTATATATTCCTTTATGTATATTTGGTATAATTATATACTAACAATAACCTGTCGTGGATTTTTGTATAACACATAAGATTCAGAAAAATACTAACATGCCTATAAACGTATAGGATATAGTATAATGCAAGAATCACCGGAAAACGGGTATAGCACATGATTTTTGTCAAAAATATATTTAATTATAATATATTAGAATTAACTAGTAATATGCGCTAACGAAGTATGGCGTGTCCATTTTATATAAAGAAGGACCATTTTATGTCAAGAGAAGAATTTGAAGGCTATGTATTATAATGCTGAAAATAGGATATTCACCTATAAATTGGCTCTTCTAATTATTATGGTATTTTCAGTGGTGTTACCATACAGCACCATTTAATAATTTATTTTATTTAATACATTTATATATTATATATTCAAATTAAGTTTATAAATTAGCACTATATATATATATATATATATATAATATTCAGCATACAGTTTATAAATAAAACACAGTGCATATAAATTATGTATATATAGGCCTATACTGTATAAATATACTATACTGTTTTAATACAGTATACTGTATAGGCTTTTTTTTCCCCTATGGTATGCATGTATGTATATATTGTATGTCTATAATGTATACGTATACAATATACAGTAATATAGATCTATACTAAGTAATATATATTGAGCAGTGGATTTGCATGTATGCTCCAAGTGAAATAAAGTAAAAATAAGAAAACGATGTACAATCATTGAAGGTTGACTCTTGCAGAACACAAATAACAAAATCAAACGGATATTTCGATAGCTCCTACTAACTTTGTCAACTTTAACGTTGATAACAATAAAATAACAATTGACTAGAGTTGGACCGATCGAGTCGGCCAAACTGTCATCACCGTACAAATTCATAAGCCGGCTCTGATTACTTCCAATCAATATTGAAACCTCTGAAGTGAAGTACAGTGACATTATTTTAATGTAAAGATGTGCGATTTCTGGCTCTAAAGAAGCATTTTTTCCACGAGCGCGTAGCGCGAGAATGATTGTTTGGGGGCCCTGTCAATCTGGAGGGCCCATTATTAGAGGACTCATGCTATTATTGAAGGCCCATGATAGTCATTATTATTATTTTTTTAAATGCTACCTGTTATTTCTATGGGACACCTGGTAAGCTTGGGCCCCCGGATCTTCCCCTTTCCCCCTCCCCTCTCGGTGGCACTGGGGATGGGTGATGGGGAACAGGATCCTGGACTTCCCGTCGAAAATTTCGTACCGAAAACACTACTTTTACAGTGTGAAATAAGTGTGGATCCCCTTGTCGAGGAATTTAGATCATGATCGGGAAATCTCTGACGCCGTCACTGCAATATTTTCCGAATTGGGGTGGGGGAGGGACTGGTGGTAATGTTTAATCCCAAATGGCTAGAGTATTTCGAGGGTGGACGCTGAACTAATAATTTCTAGGTTTAGTCTGGTAAGACACTTTCCTTGGCACCAATTTTCTTTCAGATACCTGGTTGGTTGTGCACCTGTCAGATAACATCCAAATTACTATGAATGGCGTGTATGTGAACTACTGTATACACGTCGTAATATTGAATTTCGGAATGGTGTTTCTTTTAAGTTTGGAAAATATACATATAGGTAAGTAAAGCGTGTACTGTCGTGTATTTGTACAAGCCTGTAGGCCTACATGGTGTTATATTTAAATGGTGTTATATTCAATTGGTGTTATATTTAAATCCATTGTTGTGTTGTTGTTGTTCAGGGCTACATTTTTCAGACCGGAGACTGCTCTAAAGTCGGTTTGTACATAGTCCTTTTCATTCATTTTGTTGACTATTTTACAACATACCAGCAGGTCCAGATTATTCATATTTTTGCGTAAAATGGGACAACTTTTAAGAAAGGTCATTATTTGAATTTACGCGTAAAGTGGGTCCACCCAGATATTATCCTGCAAAGTTTGAAATCCTGGCTACGGCATTACATAGCAAATCTTAAAATCTGGCCGTAATACAATGGTATTAAACCAAAATATAATGACTAATGACATACTGTATAAATTTGGTCGTAGGCACATGTTTTTGCAACCTTCATTTCAAACAATGTAAATCTCAGAACTCATTAAAATTAAGTAGTCATTTTAATTAATTTAATAAAGTGTAATATTATCTATATAGTAACTTAATGCACTTTAATTTAAATAGACCTATAACAATCGCATAAATATACAAATTTATGAAAATAGAATGCAGCATAAAGTGATCTTTTTATAATATTAT
>NW_022684833.1:147043-149986 GCF_011630105.1 Anneissia japonica | reverse complement strand
TTATAGAGATAAACTTTTTATTAACCTGAACACTTTACAGAATCTTTTAAACAATTAGCAATTTAGATTCCTTTACCTCATAAAAGTATAACTCATAATGTCTTAACATTTCCAAAAAAATATTTCAATCTAATGAGGTGCATATTTAAACAGCCCACAAATATCAAAATCAAAATATATTTTGAATGTATTTCTCACTAGTTCAATCTCTTATTTTTTCAGTGCCTTACTTCAAATCTACCGATCCATCAAGAAGTGTGAGGTGGAAGTACAATCATTGTCACCGGAACACGATGTATATTAATTGGCGGAACACAATGTAGGCCCTACTATCAATAGCCAGATTTATGTGGTCTTCTACAAATAATCGCGCGCAGATATTTGTTAGGTTTTATACCACTGGATCACCGGAATTTGATTACATTTGCAAATTATGTTCCTTGTACAACGAACAAGTAATCCTCGAACGATATTACATACTTAAATAATTATAATAAGGCCTAAGCAGCATATATACATACACACACACACCCCACCCATATATATGTATATATATATATATATATATATACATATATATATATATATATATATATATAGATACATAGATAGATAGATAGATAATATTATATAAAACTACAATCTTTGTGATTTATATTACATTTGTATAGGCCTAGTTCTGTTGTAGCATTTCCAAGTATGAAAGAAATAAATAAAAGTTAACCGATGTGTAATTTAAAATACATCATTGTGTGTACTTCCTTAGTCGTAATTGAAGTAATAATATAATTCATGTTATTAATCACTATATAATCGAATTAAATATGTTATAATTAATTCGAATCGAATATACCACTATTATAGGCTACTACAATATCTTTTAAACATGTTTTCAAACATTTACATGATATAAACAAATTACGAACATTTACAGAATAAGGTGCCGTCGAAATTTTCGAAACAGGAAGTGACGTCAGTTGCTAGGCTACAGCTCATGCATATTCAGTAACACCTGTGCTCATTAGACTAACAATAAAAACTTTTTGGTCAGTTTTGACAAAATCGACCAAAAAGATTTTATTGTTAGTCTAATTAGAACAGGTGTTACTGAATATTCATGATTATGCATGAGCTTGTTGCTTAGCAACCACGTCATTTCCGGTTTTATGCTTTTTGTTGTGGGCGTCTTCAAAGTTTCATTGGTGCCGGTCGTTACAAAACAGGAAAAGACGTCAGTTGATTTCTTGAGGCGCCCTCGAAAGGATTTAATTTCTGGTTTATAAGTATATTTTAGCTTTTCTGGTTTATAAGGATATTTTAGCTATTTCCAAACATTTACATGGTATAAACAAATTACGAACATTTACAGAATAAAGTGCCGTCGAAATTTTCGAAACAGGAAGTGACGTCGGTTGCTAGGCTACAACTCATGCATATTCAGTAACACCTGTGCTCATTAGACTAACAATAAAAACTTTTTGGTCAGTTTTGACAAAATCGACCAAAAAGATTTTATTGTTAGTCTAATTAGAACAGGTGTTACTGAATATGCATGAGCTGTAGCCTAGCAACCGACGTCACTTCCTGTTTTATGCATTTTGTTGAGGGCGTCTTCGAAAGTTTTATTGGTGCAGTTACTAAACAGGAAGACGTCGGTTGATTTGTTGAGGGCGTCCTCGAAATGATTTCATTTCTGGTTTATAAGAATATTTTAGCTTTGGGAATTTGTTAAAGTAAGCACAGACATTGAATAAGATGAGAGGCAATGCATAATTTCAGTTGATCTTTTATTTCCAAGCTTTGAAATCAAGTTGGGATATATGTAGGCCTATATTTTATTTAAAAAAAAATCTATTACATGTATATTAGGCCTGATTTCAATCCTCCAAATTTTATATCTTATTATCTCACATATGTCTATATTCTTCACAACAATATTATTGGATATTGTCTATTTTATTAAGATAAACATTAGTAGTAATAATACAATATTAAGAAACATTAAACCTACAAGAATTAATAAATATTGCTAACATTGTTTTTAAGATTTTTGTAGAGGAAAATATATTTAAAAAAAGAATAATATTCACACTATATTATATTTAAGTTCATATCCAGAATTTCTGCAGGAAGCTTGGTTTTTGTCTATCTATAAATAGTTGGTAAGGTCTGTTGCCCTTTCACGACCGAGTGCGGACATCCTTTCCTGATATCTGTGGATTCTTTGTCTATTTTTCTGGGAATAGAAAAATATTGAGAAAAGATATATGAACAGAAAAAGAATTATAATGAATATCAAAAACACAATATATAAATAAAAAAATCACCCAACCTGAACATTACCGTGTTCAGTTACAGCATTCATTGGACAATGCTATTGATACAACAGAATAGTGAGTATTTCACACTCGTTATCAATCAGCATTATCATATTACATATTAGTAGTATCATCATAGCACGAAATGAATGAGGATTAATAGCCTAAATACATGGTATTGGGTAGGCCCAGTAGATAGCATGTGAACAAATTGTGTTAGCATCTATAGATTCATCAATACAGTGGGCCTATATTCAAACATTTGATATAAACATAATAATATAATTGAAAAAATTCATCGGTTTTCAATTAACAAGTAAGCATTTTAGGTTTTATATACAAGGTTCACATCTGATACATAATAATATAATTATATCTTCATACAAACAATAACATTTATTGATTGAATTCATTTGATGAACATGCACAAACAAGAAAAACATGAATTGTGAACAAGAAAAGTAAACATTAATCAGGAGCATCTGAAATTGCCTATGGCCAGAGGCCAGCCCCAGCCCCAGTAGCGGCGCCAGTGGGGTGGCAGGGGGGACTGAAACCCCCACCGGACAGGTCAACCCCCCCACCCCCGCCGGACAGAGCTCGTCGGGCAGTCAGACCATAAAAC
>NW_022684833.1:120627-146001 GCF_011630105.1 Anneissia japonica | reverse complement strand
CATACATAATGGGAGAATTTGAATTTCATCTTTGGTTCATACTTTTTTACCTCCCTAACATAATTAACCATGTAATTACATTGTTCTTCATACCAAATGATAGGGAAAATATTATTTTACATGTTGGTACCACAAATAACAAACTAAGATCCTATTGATTCAAGTATTAGGTTCAATATTCTGATTCTTATTTTCAAAGCGCTTCTCTCTAAACTTATCAGTTTACTCACATTTTGTTCCTGGACACACCTCAGAAAATTCAATAATTATTCGCTTTCTCTTCCCTGTATAGCCTCCAAAACTATGGCCCGGGGAGAAAACCCACAATTCATTGGAGAGAAAAAAAACTGTATATGTATTTTGTACATATTATTAGGCTCTAAAATTGATTAAATAAGCCGTTGAATCCATTAAATTGTCAAATTGTTCGACCCCTGGAACACTTTCGAAAGATTTTGAGCGATGCCCGACCACGCCCACTTTTTTTCGTCGGGGTCATCTCTCCCCTCCCCCTACCGTCGGGCATATATACTGGCACCACCCCTGCATTTTATGCCATTTACATAGTAAATATGATGGGGGCTGGATTTTAATCTATATGGAATTGCTGAGTCAGAAAACTGGAAAGAGATTTTAGACAAAGTGGACTAGGCAACCTGGAATTCGTCAAACTTGCAAGTATCCATGTCAGGATTAAAATGATAATTAAATAAATAAAAAAAAAAACCAAAAAAAAAAAAAACTAGTGGTGGCAAAATTCAGGGTGCATTGTAAAGATAATCTAGAGCATTTATATATTGCTTCAAATTATTGTACACAATAAACAGAGAACAAAAACTTTCAATACTTTTTTCAATTTTAATTGTTACTGTTTTTTGTGTTAATTGAGTTTCAACAGAGTACATTATAGGTAACGTAACACATAATAATTGAAATGAAAACATTCACAGTAGGCAGTCAATTCATAATTACAAGGTAATTACTATAATTTTCAACATATAAATGATTAACTAAAAACTGATATGTTCCTACTGTAGGTCAAATACCATTCTTAAGTCTCATATACAAGTCACTGATGCATTCAGTTACAAGGAGCACCTAAGCACTGATATGCAGATGGAAGATTTCCAAATAGCACTTACTACATTAACCGTTGTAGATTTAGTAGAACATTAAATTGTGCCTGTGATTACAGGGCATTAAATTATGAATATTTATTTGTAATATAGTGTTCAACAATATAAGGTTTAACTAAAAACAAAAGGCAGAGAAAAAAAAGTTGAATATTGAATTGATACATGTGCGCTTAATGATTTTAGGTCCATATCCAACCTTGACTAGACACTTGTACATAGCAGGTATAACATGGACTGTTTGTATAAATAAAAACAATGGTTTATATTTAATTTTACTTATTAAAATCACATATTTTATTTCTTAAAATATACTATTATTACACTAGTTGTGAATGCTGTTTACGAACTGATTATCTTCAAAACAGAATTTATGTTGGCCTATAAATTGAGAACAGAAATCAACTAGTTAACCAGAATATCAGCGAAGTATAATGTTGCCCTCTGTATAAGAAATAAGAATTACAGTAAAAGTACATAAGTTCATAGGCTAGATATAGGATATACTGCCACAAGCCAAAAACACATCAAGGAAACATTCTCAAAAATTCAAATAAACATTTGAATTGCTCATTTTACAAATTCACCTACTGTCACTACAGATAGAAAAAAGGTGAGTTTTTAATGACTTAGAAAAATGATATGATTTCACTTAAATTCTAACTGAAATATAAGCAAACAAGCATTTAAATTGTTGTTAATTTTCATGTTTATTAAATTTATGTGGCAGTATAATCTTTAATGTTGCACATTTTATGTGACTCATTTTAAATACTTTCTTTGTACAAACAAAATAAACGACTACAATATCATTAATTTCACCATCTCTTATCTCCAGAATAAACAATGATTAAGTTTAACTCCGATTAAGAAGCATAATTTGTTGACCGTTTACGACACATATTAGTGCAACAAAGAATATCCTACAATTAGCGTTTATATAATACAATCAGTAGATGGAGAACAGCCATTAATAATCATTACATCCACAACTAAACAAACTTTCAACAATGTTATCAATAATCTCATTGAAAACTACATTTTACAATCCTCTCCTATTCTCTTTCCATAACACTGGCAATTTTTTACAATCCAATAATCCTAGTAATTGTTTTACAAAAATAGATACATCTATGTGTTTCTGTCCAACTAATCAGGAGTTCAGTCATATGTCCTGCATATACAATATAATAAGTCATGGCCTTTATAAGCCACAATCATTATTTATTTGTACTTATTGTTTAGTTACATAAATCGTTTCAATTTATACATTTCTGGACAACCACCATTTAATGTTCAAATGGACAATTTGTGTTATTGGTTTTACATGGAAATATAATTTAGTAAGTATTTACAATTCATGATCTCATCCCACTGTTCCCTCCCCCACTCAACCAACGCCAATTTGTCATTATTTATCAACTGTTCTCTTTTTATGTGGATATTATTTTTTATATATCACATATTTATGTTCCCAAATTATTTATCTCGATTGATATACTACCCACATTTTACCCATTTGTACCGTATCACAGATGAATTGACAGTGTTTCTTCCACGTGGAATGCATCATGTTTGAGTTGTAAATCTAGATTCTTAATGATCCTAACTAGAAGGGATTACAACAATAATATTAATACATATCTGCTTTACTTCATTAAATATGAATAATAATCACTATCAACAGTTGTATATATATATTTATATATAATTATATTATGAATATAAATATACAGCAAACTTGAAGCACTCTTGCAACCTCAGTTGGAATGTCCAAGGGCTCTTTAAACTCTTTACTAATCACTACAGTATCAAACAAGGAATTAGTTGTGAAAATATAATTGTAAGATTAAACAGAATTTTAAAAGATATTCACATACGAAAGAATGTGATTCTTCAATAGGTTCTTGGGTATAAGCCAAATTTTACACACCATGTTTTTCCCGGGCAAATGTCCAGGGTATGATTTTAATAAGTAGCTCAGCTGACTTTTGCAAAATGAAAAAAAATCAAGGACTGGCTTTGAAATATGCATACAGAGTTGAAAAATTGCCTTTTAAATGGTCATCAATGAAGTGGGCTTATACCAGAGAAACTACAGTATTTGAATTATAGTGCATTTAAGGCAGGATTAGCCACTTAAACATATGGTAATCTTTACCATGATCCTATCCTAATAGCTTATATTTATATAGAAACATTACCTTGCATGAAAAAAATTTTCAACTGAGTGCAGACTTAATCTAAATAGAAAATAGATGTGAAACACATGTTCAGCTGTGCACAGTCTCAAACTCGAAATTCATAATAGCTGATGAGGGAAGTTGAGGCACGCCAGAGTCCTCTGAGTTCTCAGTGTTCTCATCGTCGGAAAAGCTGATGTGGAGGGTGTCAGACAAATCTAATTTCTTTTGTGGACTCGCGCTCAGACTAGATTCAGCACTTGCCATTTTGATATTGAAGTCGCTTGAGTCAAACGTAAATGCAGGTGATATCGGGTCGTTGTTGCGTGAATTCATTTCAGTTTCTGTTGTAGTACCAGAGGTCAAGGAATCGCTCTTGCTTGGGGACTCTGGTAGAATTGTAGTGATGAGCGTTGCATCTACTGTTGTGTTTATAGAACCATAACCGTTGAAAACTTGACGAGAAGATTTCTGCGACTGCTTGACTTTTTCATCAAGATCTTGTTTCTCGTAATTATTTGTGTTAGGCTCGTGAATACTAGAGTTCACTGATTTCACTGTGCCAGTGGGTGTAGACCCTGGGGACATGCTGACCCCTGAGGATGTTGATCCACTCTGGGGGAGTCCATATGTCCTATGTCTGCTATTTTTTCTAGAGTCTAACTGTTCAACAGATATATTTAGCATTTTAAGACTGTCCGAGATTGGTTCATTCTGACGGGAATCGCCATGATACACTGGATATTCATTGTTACTATCACTTCCACTGCTGCTTCTTAAGCTTTCCATGTTTGGCTGTCTGTACTGCATACTTCCACCAGTATGGGTACTAACAAGCGTGTTTTCAAACAGCTCTTTTGGCCTCTCTTGCAGCATTTGGGAGGACTGTACTCCTGTGTTACTAAGATCTGGTCCAGCACCTGGAGGATGAGGTGTAGTGGGATCTGTCAGCATGGGTATATCTGTAAGAAATGGATTGCCTGAAGTGTGCGTTGACGTCCCATACACTTGAGCCTCGAGCTCTTGGATGTGACTGACAAGTTCTTGCTGATGTTGGAGGAGATCCCTGTTCTGAAGCATCACTTGATGAAGTCTTGCCTGTTAAAGACAAAATTGACACAAATATGAGTGAATTGACACAGATGAGTTGGTAGTCAATGAGTGTAACACTTAGCGAGATGAGCTGATACATGCCAAAATTCTATTCAGTGGAATAATCTAAAAAAATAATTGGAATCATCCGCCCTGGCAGGCAGTATAAATCGTCTTCCACAAAGATATAAAAAAAATAATATACAAAATATACGATTCCTTGTGTATAGACAAAGACATGCGACTTGCACAATAGGCCATTCAACAACACTACACTACAGTAAAGTCTTCATGATCAACATCGAAAGGAAAGTGAGGATGATTATGTAATGCAAATTCAGATGGACAACTCCATTCATTTTTCGAAGTAAGTTTCACTAAAAGAAACTTGACATTTTCTTGACAGGTAAGTATTGTTCAGGAACTAAATTCATATTGTTATACCATACAGGTGTCTCACAGATATTTGAACCCAGGACCTGAGACTCAAGAAAATTATATATGTCAAAGACAAGCCAAACCAGTCACTTATCGCAAATCCTGTTTCAGAGACAATGGCCAAACCCATGATGGAAAGTCAACATTTTTGAAATCTATTTTGTTGTATTAAACTTAACTTTATATATATCTAAATATCATGCTTTGCTGTTATTTATTTTCAATATTAAAACAACAATTTTTTAATGATTTTGTGATGGTTAAGCCTCAGAATTGCCCAAAATCATAAACTTTGAAGGCTGATTTCTCAAATATTGTTCTTAGCTTATGTTCAAACTCCTGTAACTTCATAATGAAAAGTCGGATTTCAATGATTCATTTACCATTTTATAGCTCTCATTTTACACTTTAACCCTATAATAATAATAATAATAACTAAAAATCAATTTTTGCGACAAGTGACTGGTTTGGATTGTCTTTGCCACATATAATTAACCACAAATTTACAGTTCTACTCATTATTTTACTAGGCATTACCATAATCTAAAGTAGAAGTAAAATAAAACCCACCTGAGCTTCTATCCTTGCTGCAGACTCTGCGTTTAGTTGATCTTTGAGTAGCGACACCTGTGCAACGGCCACCTGTGTTTGTGTCTGCTGTTGTTGAACTTGCTGGTGTAGCAGCTGTTTCTGATGGTACCAGCTCAGTAGCGTGCCTCCTTTAGAATCTGGATCAGAATCTATCATGTACGGGGCATTGTGGGACGCCAGGGTGGCTGATATCTCTGCCTGCGAGAGAGAAATGATATAATAAATGTTTGTTTTTCTGGACTGAACAACATGTTATTTAAAGGTTGTTCACACTAAAACAAAAAACAAAAAAACAAAAAATAAAAAACAACAAAAAACAAAAAAACCTATCAGTTTTTATTATAACTACTGTTTTAAGATATTATTAATTAATGAAATGATATTCCAAGTGTTAGATGCTTTTAGCTTAATAATATGTATTATACATGTACATAAATACATAATAACCATATATTAATATTCTGAAGTACTGCTTGGTAAAAACAATGTTTTTTTTAAAATTATTTGGTTAGCTCCTAATATTGATTATTGTCTTAAGATACAATATAAATATTCCTACACTTTCATAATTTCATTATTATGTTTCCACAGGGAACTTAGTATCCTCTTGAATAAAAGCATGATATCAAAAGTCTGGCCATAAAAAATGATTATACAAAAATTTGAAATTTACATTTAATTAAAAGAATTGTTAGTTATTTTGCAATGCTATATATTTTTGATAAATTATATTTTCATCTGCATCACTTTACTCACAAATTACCATGACTATACCTACTCCCACACCACCTCCAACAGGACTTCCATTAAGATATAAACATTAATCCTTTACATATGAAAACATTGGATATAATTTAACATGGTGGTATGACTATCTAATTACTTAAAAGTCCATAATGTAACAACACAAGATCTTTATTAAAAAGTCTCAAAATTACAGGTGATTGATGTGCAAGTCTGAGTGAGTGAAGACTACACAATATGCATTACAGTAAAAGTAATCTTGTATCGTTTCAAGACATTACAAGTTGTCTGAAATGGTCGGCCCTTAGATTCACTGACAACATAGTGCTGTTTATGAGCGTTCTTGTCAATCGATGCGACAAATTTATTATCGCAAAAGTGAGTGACTCATGTATACCAATGGTCAATACGCAAGTCACAGAGGATGCATAAAGTATAAAGAGAGCAATGCAATGAATATAAGCACAGACATCCATAATATTATGGATAGCTGGGTTAAAGCCATAAATATTAGGAACCATGTGGCACAGTGGTAAAGTTCCAGGTTTATAAATCATAAGATCGGGGTTCGAGTCCGTCTCACTATCTATGGAACTTAATCTACTATGTCTTTTGCCACCCAGGAGAATAAGTGTGTTGAAATGCCAATGCACTGTTTCCTAGCAAAATCATTACGGAAACACTTCTCTAGGGAGTTATGTATGTGCACCGTATGGTGGTTAATCCAATTACTGCGATAATAATGTGAACCGAGTAGAGGACATAATTTGCATGATGCACTATTTATTTAAATGATATTAATTATCATTTTATCAATAATTATTTTGTATGATGCAGTAGAATTTGAATTACCTGATAAGACTTTTCATCTTGTCTTTTGCTAGGATCCAAATCAGAGATCCGGAGAGTTGTCTGTCTTGAAATTGATTCTAATGGGGATTCTGTCTCTACGCTATCTTGCCCATGCCCTATTGAGATCAAATATCATAATTACATACTGACTGAACATACCACTGAATAAATAACTACAAATGTTAATGGGATCTGGTGTCTTCTAACAAACTGACAAGAGTTTGTCAGCCGGTGAAAAGTAATAAAACAACAGATCCACAGAAATATCCAAAAAAAAAGACTCTAGGAATGTCATAATTAGCAATATTAATGGATAAGGAATCGTCTTCTGTATTTTGCAGCTTTACGTCGTGTTTGGTGACATCAATCTTGACATTATTTCCAAGGCCAGATTTAACATTAGTTTTTATCCAACCGCCAGTATCATATATTAGTCACTATGCAATTCACCACAAAATGAAAAATCTTTTTTTTTTTTAACTGTCTTACCAAAATATACCCATTACTGAAGTATTTTGCATACTACTTTTTTGATAATAATAAAGGTATAGGAAAAAAAACCCATGAAACATTTGTTCATTTGAAATCTCATTTAGAAGGATAAGCGTTAATATCCAATTCTAACTTAGACAATAAATCTTTAAAGTTATTACCAGGCAATTTAACGGTCTGTGCAAAAATATAATACATTATCTAAATTGAAAGACAATATCTTAGTTTGAATCATGTATTGGTAAAGTTTATTAACTCTACACAGATCTAAAATGTATCATAAAACAAGAGGAGCAAATGTAAAAATTTACTCCATGGTCAACAGAGAATTCTAAATATTAATGAACAAAATGAGAATAAGATGTGAATAGATGAATAAATACTTGACATTGATATATCAATACTTTTCTATATCTGATTAAGTGATATAATCAAGCTGTTTTTTAGATGTCAATTTTCTGTTCAGTTATCAGATTTTCAAATTTCATAAGTGCCTTCTTATCCAGATGTTTAGAGTTTTGTTTCAAGTAATTTGTCCGGTTGTCTGGCTGTCTGTTTTATTTCCTATTCATTTCACATCACCGGTGGTATTATCGCATTTCGTTATGATGTGTTTCTAATAGGTTTCCTCGTTAAAGAATGAAATATTTTGAATCATCGCATATTTAATGATTCCAGAGAGATGAAATGACTTTAAACATTAGTTAACTCGAATCATGTGATCTTACACTCAGGCCTGCTTACACTACAATGCCAGAAAGCCACCTTCCACGATATAGCTTTACTTTTTATATTATATTTATAGATTACTGTATATAAAAAAACTTTCCAGAAACAATAGGTTGAATAATTTATGATATAAATATTAATAAAGATACGTAGCCAGATATACTAGGTAGGATAATATACCCATAGCTTTCAGTATCATTTGGTGAATTGTGACAGCTGTGGTCTGCGATTACTGGAGCAGATGCAGAAAAATATATAGTAGCATCAGTTCTCAAAATATCAGATAATAAATATGATCAGTAATTTAAATTTATCAATCAACATCCATAGGAACTGGAAGATTTTTACAGTTTACAATGATGAAGAAGGATGAATGACATGTATAGTAACCAAATCTATGAAAACCTTGCTGTTAGGCAAAGCGCTACACATAAATCAAGAATAATTATTAACATTATTATTACAACGGTACCTCGAGCTCGGGAATCATCACTGTCGATACATTCATTATCGAGTGTGTCACCTGCAGATGTTGTCTGATGTAAACTGAGTTTGTGACAAACCTCAAAAGCTTGGCCAATAGTTCGAACAATACGCATAGCTTGGCTCTGAAATGTATGAAAAATATTGAATAAAGTAGGTAGCACACTATTATAATGTATTTTCAACATGATCACAATAGGCCTAAATATAGCAAAATCAAATGCATTATATACAGAATTAGAAACATAACATAAAACTGATCACATTTATACATAACAATGCAGGCCTACTGTACCACAATCTAGATGTAATTTGTTAAAGAGAAACAAATAAGTCAACAGTCTATAAGGCACTTAAGAGTAAATTTCAATTGTAAACTCATAATGGAATCAATGTACCCAATGATAAAATACCTGTGGCTGAAATACTTTCCTCGCCTATAAGGCCACATTGGGTATAGGCCCACCCCTACTTTACATACAATTTCAAGTAGCAGCATTCTCCCGGTCTGAAGCCCAGGGTATGTTGTGAAGGTACAAATAAATAAACATCCGGGTCCCCCACTCCCACAAAAAAAACAAAAAAACTTTCCCAATTTCATGTTCAAGGATATGGGCTTATACAAGTTACTATGATTTATCATACAACATAGATCATTGTATGTAGACTTGTTTAACATACTGCAGATTCCTTGAGAAAAAAAAAAAACCATGCAAATGCTATAAGAGTTTTACTTGTCCTACTAATGGCGGTCCAACAGGAATGTACAGTAGTATAATTGTAATCCACATTAATAGTTAAGAATAGTTATGAGTCGTAAATATATTAAAGCACTTTGAAAAATTTTTCTTTAATTGTGAAATTGCAACAGTGCTACCTCAGGAGTATTATTATTTTCTTTATCATTAGGCAAGACTTTTTTTTTATACCTTGTTTCCTGAACCCACCAATGCCAATGTAGTGGTTATTTAAAATATAAAAATATTTTATTTTTGTCCTCTTAGTACAACCACCGATGCGAAAAATTTCTTTATCATTATCATACTATCTTTAATTAATGATAGTTGTGATTACTTTTACATGTCATGCTCAGGAACCCATTGCTCACTGGATATTAAATATTTTCAATAAATATAAAATTGTATTTTTAGCCTCTTACTATAATGATCTTACTACTCCTGCCTGTGAAAAATTGGTCATTTCCGAAAAAAAAAAATGCAGGTAAAACAATTACTTGTGAAGATGAGATTTGCTATTATCATTATGATACCATCATTGATTGATTTTTTTGTCATATAAATCATAACCATGATCATTTTCATGATCGCAGAATGATCGTAGTAATAGAACATTTAGATTTGCACTCATATTTATGTCAAAAAAAAAAATCCTCAATGTGTTTGAAAAATAAAAGGAAAATTGTGTGGTGTGGAATATTTTTATCTATTGCATAAACATCATAAAAGCACCTAAATAAATAAATATTCTGAAAAAATACATGAATTTAGTGGTAAATATATGTAGCTTGATGAAATCAAACCCATGAAATTATGATATTTAATATAAAAAGTGTATTGTATTTCATATTATTACATCTTGATTTTTATCTTCATTCTTTGCTGTAAAGTTAATGAAACTGGAAAACTAAACCAAAGAACTATACAAATAGTAATATAATACACACTTATCATTTATAAATCCATTTTTAATCAACAACACATAATATGTCTACAAGTAACTGATAAAGCAACAGTAATTAAATGCAATTCATTACCTTCTTGGTTGATTTGAAGACATTACATTTAAAAACATTTGTTTGACTATCCCGAGCAATGTAACTAAATATCCGAAGTTCCTGAGAATCGTGGGAAACATAGAAAACCCTGCAAATCAAAAAGAATTACAAAATGGTTAATATATACTGTATTGCTGTAGGAATTTTATGTGGAATTTAGGTAAATATTTACAACCATACAATATCATAAATCATGAAATATGCAATGTTACAAATTGAAGTCATTAATCAGTGCTATAGTTCAAAGGGCAAATTTTAATGGTGAGGACTAGCATAAAGTAAATAGGGAGCTTTCGGTTGCACAATGACGGTAGGACGTAGAACGTAATGACGTCAGTAAAAGTCATCTGCGCATGTGAGAATTTTAAGGTCACCTCGTCAAGTAGATTTTGGAACGCAATTTGGCCAAATCTACGTATGCAGAGAAAGTATGATGCCAGGCAAGACGGTCGCGCATGAGTGATTCCGTTCTAGCGTCATCGCACAAATTGAGAGCTCCCTAATTACTGTTATTAAGAAACTGAACTGGTTTTAGTGGAACAACTACAAAATGTGGATGAAGTGCCTTACCCCAAGACACTGGCGCATAGCAGTGAGAGGTTAAAACACCCTGACCTAAAGGCTAAGTGCCTGAAGCCACCTCCAAACATTGTGCTCACCACTCAGTGCAGCATTACACAGATAGACTGTTTAAAATGTTTACTTTTTAACGGTATTCATTAAAGTACTATCTTGGCACAAAATATATTATGAATTCAACTTATGACAAATCCAATTTTTAAAGGAGTTTATAAGCAATTAAAGCGAATCTAGAGGGGAAAAAATGTTTGATATGTCATACAACTGATTTTTTTTAAGATACTAAAAGGTTATTTGATGAGAAATTTATGAACACTTAATGAGATACAGATTTTTGAATATTAAAAAAAACTGGGGGTAAAAAGGGGCATAACCACACTTTTTCCCAAAGTTTTCCCTCAGTTCATTTAAATATCTGTCTCATCAACTGTTTCATAAGTTTCTCGCCAAATATCCTTTTTGTGTCTTGGAAAAATCAGTTGTACCATACATAAAAAATTGTTTTTCTTCTGGAGCCTGTATTAAAAAAACACACAGCGGTGTGCTTTAAACATGTCTTGTAACAATTTATGGTAGATCTTAAAAAAAAAAATCAATGAATACCATTTTAGCAGTATCATTTGAATCTACCTTCAAACGCCAGTACCGATAGATAACAAATTGAATGTAATCATATAAAGCTTCACTTGACAATTAATTTATCAAGCAAGTTTTAATAAACTAGTTTACATCCAAATTCTATACTATCATCCTCAAATATTTAATTAGCATATACACCAGCGGCAAGCTAAACGTAGTGCCATTAAAAGTATACTTAATAGCTGTAAACTTTGACACTCAATACATCAGCCAGATATTAGAATCTTCTAATCTGCCTGATTGATTGTCAAATTAATGAATAATAATTCCCATCTAGCTTTAATATCATCGCAGCTACATGATGATCAGAATTTCAACAACGGATGCAATTTACTTATTACATAATAATGGCAACCATTATTTATTGCTATATGTACATGTAATTATATTACCCTAAGGTTTTTATTACTTTGTTCATTAACTGTTTTTTTATAAGTTTCAGTATTTTCTTTATTTTGTTATTTGTAAGTAGTTTATTAATAAATAATATAAAAACATATAATTTTGAATGGTTTTTCTATAATTATTCCAATGTGTACTGAAGCATAATTTGCATAGATTTGCAACAACTAATTCTATACTGTTGTAATAAATTATCTATAAACATCTTTTTGTTGTTAATATTTAGATTTGTGCAAAAGAAGCTTTCTGCATTTTTATTGTTGTTTTAAATGTATCTTTGGTGACATGGTGATATTCCCAAATGTTCATAATTTCCTGGATGTTCCATCCTCATTATTGGTATTTATCAGTCATTGTAGAGTATGGAGAAGTCCCTGTTGAGGCTAATGAAGCAACATCTGGTATGGCTGTATAGTTCTATCTAAGACCTGCACATAGCCTGCTATAGCCTGGGCATTGTATCTTGGGAAAATGTCTTAGTTCTTATTTGTCTATATCTATCGTTTTTAAAAAATAAATAAAAATAATATAAAAAAACCAAGCCCCTTACTGTATATATGGATAGAGCAGAGAGATAATTTATCCATCACATAAAAATCAACCCCTAAATAATGATGGGTAAAAAAACTGCTACTCTTCTCCTTAATACTCTCATAATAAGACAACCCACGATAATGGATTAGTTTTCAATCATTGGCAAAACATATTGCTTTTGAATAAGATGCAAATTAAAATAGTCTGCCTCAGGTAAATTATGATTAAGCAAAATGAATGATGAGGATGGGACAAATAAGAATAAGTGATGCAAAATGGAGCACATCATCACACCCCCATTTTTTACTATCAAATTTCCAACAGCCTTATCAATATAAAGTGCTTAAAATGTGGGTCTAAAACCAACCCCAGTGTTTATCACACCTATTTTCAGATACCTGGTTCTACAAATGGAGATGTGCTATGAAAATGCCACATTATTATTATTACTACTATTATTATTTATACATATATTAATTTATATTTATAATTGTCAACCTGGATAGATGAATCTACATCAGTCAATTATTATTATTATTATTATTATTATTATTATTATTATTATTATTATTTTACAAATTTATTTGATTATTTTGAGGAAATAAACACCCATCGTTTTTGCTGATTCCCACTTACCTGTAGACGGGGTGATGCATTATCATCAGTTTACACTCATCCCAAGTCCACTGCTTCTTCTGGAAAAATAAATAAATCCGGAAAAAAGTTTAAATTCCCGGCCAGTGAGTATATAATCACAAATTCCCAAAACATGACTCAATTTTGTTTGAGGTCAAGAAGTTGGTCAGAATGATTTGTGTGTTAGTATACACAGCCATGGAATATTAAGAAAAAAGGAATGGGGAGGACTGGGTACCATTTCTTTATACATTAGATCCCCATGAGTTAATGATAGTAATGTAATATATATATATATAAAACAGCTTAGATCCATCCATAAGGGGGAACCTTAAAAATTAAGAGGGTTAAAAACAGTACCTTAAGGCGAAAGTAGTGTTGCTAAGGGGAAACTTAAACGACGTTAAGGGGAAACACAGACAAAAGAGTTTCCCCTTAAAAGAGCCGAATAAAGGAAGTATATATATATGCCCGTAGCGTGTCTTAATTTGTGGGAGGTTCGTTTCGGTGTAAAGTGGACCCTTATCTACGATACTCTGGAGAACATTGTAAATATATCTACAAATATCAATTTTTCATTTTAAAGTGCAGACCTTCTTCAGCTTTTGGGTGGTTCGTCATAACCCCCTTAACCCCCGGGCAGCCATTTCCACATTTTCTTTTACTTTTATTGTTGTTTTTACTTTTAAAAATATTTCTACCTAACTTCTGTCAGTTATTAATGTATCTATAATTGGAACACCTGCATTTCTGGCTCATAAGCATGTGTAGTCTACAGTATTACTGAACAGTTTTATAGAATATTACAAAATTTGAATACAATATTATTTTTAAAGTGTGATCAAATCGGTAAATCTTCAATCAAGGACCGATATAAAAATATATTATATAGCATGGCTATGCATATCAATAGATAGTTGCAAGGCACTTATATAAATACTATATTTGCCTGTCAATTAAAGAGGGTAACTATATTATTGATTTTCTAACAATAAAAACACCAAATAAACTCATTATGATATTAGTTTCATAGCCTACATGGTCACAATATTTTTTCCCCTTTTTCCAATATATAAAATTCTCAAATGGCTTGTGTTGGATTAGTGGTTGATGTAAAAAGATATGACCTGGTGTTATGATATATCTCGTTCTTGACATTTTTACATGAATACTTAAAGCATTCCATCAATCAATTTAACTAACAGTTTTATTATTTTTGTTTATTTTATTTGTTTTATTGTTTTTATGGCATATTTTTTAATATTCAACTATAAAGTACCCTTACTCGAAGACACAAGTGAAATTCACAGCAAGTGATTCAAGCCAAAAGTTCAAGGTTGAAAGCCCAGATCACAACCACTTCCACTCAACATCATTCCAACCTATGTGTTTACATTATCACCACATAAAGGTACTACTGTATGCTAAGGTATGAGGATGTCACTTCCGCATATTGCAGTCTCTTTACCTTTTTCTTTTTCCGTAGGGAAACTTTGATCCCATCCACTGAGATGCATATGTTTACTTTCTTCTTTTTGATGGCTTTAGCCTTGAATTCATACTGCAAAAAAAAAAAAAAAAAAAAAATTAATTATAATTTATAATATAAAAATCTTTATGCATTAATGTGAAATAGAAATTCTCTTTGATGTTTATATTTTAGTTATGTAGTGTAAATTAATCAAAATACTAAAATTAAACTGTCTATTAAATTTTAAAAATATAAAAAAATGACTAAAGTTCACAAGAAAAAAACGGAACTTCGAGACAATCTTAATTAATGTCTTCAGTTAATTTTGTTTTTTCATTTTTATTGTCAACATTTACTTCTTTAAAGTACGACGATACAAAATAAATATACATACTGAGTTAACATGAACACATTATTGCACTAAATAAATTATACAATTATAAACAAAAAAATATGTGTATTTATTAAAATACAAGTTTTTGTTTAAATTAAATTTAGCTTTTGTTATTATTATTAGCCACTGTCTCAGAGGAAAGTCATAAGACATGAACCAAGGTGTATGACAGCAAGTGCTGTTAAGACCTGTCCAAACTATCTAATCTTATTTGACAAAAACATGTGAAATGCCTAAATATGGTCATGACATCACACGACTCCATGACCATATATAGGCACATCATGACTATATATGGGAGAATTTGATAATCTGAACAGAGCTTTAGTTCTAATATTATTAGTTACTGCATATAGAATATCAGCAAAGTCCATGTTCTAATTTACTGCAAAGAATTTGCTATAGTCATTTGGATCACCTCAAACACTCCCTCTATAAACATTACTATGTGATTTAGGTTGTATAAACATTCAAACAAAACACAGGTTTGACAATCACACACCCTTTCTATATAAGCAAAAAATAGAATGTGATTTACTATATCAACATTCAAACAAAACAGATTTGATAATCACACCTTTTACAAACAGACAAAGAGACCAAAATATAATTGGTATCCCGATGTTGTTATTGAATCCAAACTACAACATTGAGTGTTTACTTATTTACGCTATCCCCATAGACTCGCAAAAACGTTATCAGCTATTTAGTCGGAAAGATATTTATATAACATGTGAAACGTGATATTTATAACACCTTCGTAAAGTGGATACTAACAGTGCTTTTACTGAGCACCGTCATAATCGTGAATGTGTGAAGCTATGTGAATTACTTGTAATACTTGGCTACAATGTTCTTTTTAAGAGTTTAATCATATTCAATATTAACGGCCTCAATACTATGCTTCAACAAAATTTGAAACTATGATCATATTTAATATTGATACTGTTTTACTACATTAAGTTTGATCATAATACTGCAATTACAAATATGTTCAGTACTCTCCAAGTTAATATCTGAAAAAATCCCCCCGAAAAATCTTCAAGTTTAAAGCAGACTGTTCCATTTTGTAGAGAGTGTTCTCACTTGAGAATATAGAAAATTTGTCGGTTTATCCAAGTATTCACAAAAGAACTGATCGATTAAAACCTGGATCAAATAATTTATCAATTGCAATGAATAGCATATAAAACAATTCATTTTTAATAGATTTGCAGAGGTTTTGCTTATTGAAATCTTTAAATTTATTATTAGTAATATGATTTTTAGTAATTATTAAACAGTAAAACGAGAGCTGTAAAATGGTAAAATCTGACATTTCCTTATGACGTCACAAACATTCAAACATAGAGCTATTTAAAGAACAATATTTGAGAAATCAGCCTTCAAAGTTTATGATTTCAGGCATTTCTCAGGCATAGACTATCACCAAATCGTTAAAACTTGTTGTTTTAACATTAGAAATGAGGAAAGTAACAGCATGGTATGATGTATAGATATATAAAGGTTAGTTTAGTCCAATTAAATAGATTTCAAAAATTTTGACATTCCAGCATGTTTTGGCCATTATCTCTGAAACACGAATTGCAACGAGTGACTAGTTTGGCTTGTCTTTGCCACATATACAGTACACAAGATTAAGAATCCTAGTGGTGGCGTTACAGGTGTCAATGATAAAATATACTGTAAATAACAGGTTTTTAAATGCATAGATACAGATGTTTCTTCCTCCATGCAGATACTAAGGTATGGAATGCTGTTCTACTCCAACCTAATTTACCGTGAATATGATTACTGAGTTGAGCACAGGTCATAATAATAACGTCCAATAATTGGATTTGCACAAACAAAACTGCTGCATTGTTTATTTTTTCCAAAGATAATGGTGCTAAAAAAATAATAGCAATTCTAATTGCTTGATTGACTTTAAATAGAAGCATCAATTTAGGAATAGCTCACTGATAAGTACATTTAACCTTTTTGTTGTGAAATATCAAAGTTGAAAGATCAAAATCAGTCTGCGTAGCAAGCGGTTTTTTAACAGGTGGTTATAATGTCAATTTCATAGAAGGAATATGTTCATTTTATGAATGCAAATATAAATATCCATCAAATTTTTTCTTTTACTTAACATTGGTATATTAATAATACTGTAGCTGCAATGGGTACCCACTACATAAAGCGGACATCTGATTCACAGCTCCACATATTCAAACATTTTAAATCCATACAATTTATAATGTAGATCAGAAATGTCATAAAGAAATGCCACACGTTCAACTCAGTGGCAAATCTAGGGGGTGGGGGTGAATAAGGTGGCTAGCCACCCCCCCACCCCACATTCGGTTACCGTAAAAAACTTGTCTTGTGTGTGTGTGTGCTTCTCGTGTATATACATGTTACGTGCTAAGTAGGGAAAACATACACTTTCTATTTTAAGCTTAACTTCTTTTCAGATGTCATCTAAGAGCATCTAGCCATCTACTAATTCCAAAGAAAAACTCAAATGGAAGGGACTCCCCCCTTGCATCCCACCCCATTGCTAAATCCTAGATCCACCACTGCAACTTTACCCTATACTATACTATTCATAATACCTTAATCATAGACCCTGGGTCTGTGCTTTACTGTAACTATATTTGCAAATTATTCCAGTTGTCCACTGGGCTATATAACTAGAGATTTTAATGGCCACTATATTTTCTTAAACGTTGTCATGATTTAAACACAGAAAAAAAAAAGTTGTTGAAAAAGCAAATGTGATACATTAATGCAGCATCTCTGAGGAAATCTGATGAATGATCTTGTATAATCTAATCGTGTATTCAACAACTGGAGGCACTATTCTAAAGGCTTGTGCTTTCTAGACCACTGGGTAACAGGGAAGTAGGTTGGTTTCAGTCTTGGGGAAGAGGGGGTGTGCAAAAATTTGAAAATGTTAAACTGGGGGTGTGAAAATTGAGAAAGCAAAATTAAATCCCTATTCCAATGAAAACTTAATGGTCATATTTAGTATTTTAACTCACTTAGTAGAAGTAATTTACTGCATGGTGGGTGCATCTGCAACCTTCACATCCCCTCACCAAACCTATGCCCATGGATGGAAAGGGAAGTTACTCTAGTTTGGATAAATTGAAGCATTAATTTCATTGTAAACTTGGCTAGTGCTAAATCTAGCCATGCTGTGCAATAGGTTCCAGATTTTGCTATTATCTTATTGAATTCGGCAACACAAAGAAAAATAATAAATTCAAGAAGGAAAAGTGTTTTGATTTACATGTAGACATGTTTCTCCGTTAGGCTCATATTTCATTTATTTATTCAGACATAAAGTCTTTACATAAATCTACAAAATATTGAATATAACATTGAACATTTAGGATATAACAAATAGGCCTAGATTCTTTTGAAGTCAAAAATGTTTAACTGCTTACAGGCTCCCTGTGTAAGATTGTCAGGTCCAACAGGTCTTGCTAATATGATTCTTGTTGTTTTAACTGTTGCTAAGCAATTTGGAACTGTCTTATTTAGGTTAAAGAGCTGCTTATTTTATTAACATATAAGAAACATGACATTAATTTTATTAAGATTATTCTTTCATAGGCTGAATATGGAGCTATTTTAGGAAATAACAATATACATTCCTGTAATTCTATGGATTTATCCTATGACAATTATATTAAATAAAAATATTTAGTTATTAATCAACTTTTCACACTGGAAATGTAATATATATCAATATATACACACAATTCAAGACCATAAGAGACCGGTGTTTTCATGGACTTTAGCAGCTTCGGTTTCAAATTAGAAGGATGAAGATAAAAAGCATTTTTGAATTTTGAACCACAGAAAAGTGGTCTTTATTGGAGAGGTCTTTAAGTACAGGGAGACCTGTATTTATACAAATTTTATTTTATGGGTTGCAAGTCATTCATTCTTTATACTACAGTAAAAATTACTAAAATGATCATTAGATTGTTTATTTCATACACGTATTATTACCAGTATTTAAAATAATGAATTTTGCATTGTGAAATTTATTGGTTCTATTTCATTTTTTCTTCTTTCTTATTTTGTTAAGAGATATCAGGCCTATACTGTATGTCATTGTATTTTTTTTCATAATTCAAAATTCTTTATGGTATCTTTTATACCTCTCTGGATGTTTGATATATTACAGTGGATCTTTTGATGGCCGAAGAGGCATAAATAATACTATCCATTCAAACCTTCTCAAGTCATATCACCTTAGGTGTTTTAATAACTAGAGCAAGAACATTATTCTTTCCGAGAAAATTTTTTTTTTGTATCATAGTAATGGCATTCCTTTCCTCAGAGATGTTTTTATAAGAAAAACTAACATATATGATCAAGCTGGGAATGATATTTAATTGGGCTGAAATAAACACAATTCATGTTACTGTTAGTGGCAGGTAGAATGGAGGCTATTTATAATGCTGGCTAGTTTGAAAATTAGTTACAACCAATCCTTTAATACTTTTAACAATGCCAATCCAAAGTAGAAATGGCTAATCGTTAATGGTTTAAATGCTAGGAAAAAGCCATCCAAAGTACATATGATACCTTTACTACGGAGAGCCACCACTGTAGTATTTAAAGCATCAATATTTTTATTTTATATTTCTTCCAATGATATTAAGTACTATGAAAATAAAGCAAAATAATTTCATAATTGGTTGAAGTTTAATGACCATTTTTTTTCTGTTTTTAGTAAAGTTATTCATTTTATTATTTTTTTAAATTTAAATCTCCATACATCATTTTTGCTAAGTTTGAAATGAAAATTTCTGATAAACTGGCGCAACTACCGCTGGGGGACTTGCAGAGGCATAGGCATTTTGCACTACGTAGTTACCGTGTGTGCGTGGCGCGCTCTATTTGCGACTAGTTACCTGCTCAGGCTAGGCTGCTGAAAGTCCCCCATTGAGTTGCGAGACGGCGGCGCTGTTTCAAAACCTGATAAAATGGTGTACAGATACATAATTTATGGCTTCCTACTCTTTTCTTCCATTTCTTTTTTAACTTACCTGTAAACATTCTGCTCCCAACTTATACACACTGGATTAGCGTACTTGGCATGACAATTACGATGCCGATTAAATTACCTTACGGGGCTTGATGATTGCAAAATGATTGAGAATAATATGCCTTCATCAAACAAACTCACAATAACGAGCCGTAATGAGAATGACGACAATCGCAAATTGCGAATGTGGGCAACATAATAAAACCTAATTCATCAATAAGAAAATAATATTAACTAATGAAGGGATTCAATTGTAAAAACATCTGAATTGAATGTTAATAGTGATAGTCGAATCAATAATATGTATATAAAGAGCAGAAATTGAGATGCTTTGACGTAAGCGGGCCTCAATATATTAAGAATGGATTTGCAGAATATTTGAGTTGTATTCTTTTCTAATGGAAAACGACATGGTCAATTAATTCACATAATCAAATTTGATTATTTATTAATCCTTTCACTACTGTATGTTATTGTTAACTCTGATATGATATCTCTAATATGTAAAACAAAAACAGATCCAGAATTATCCTAGGGTAGCACTAATGCTGGTACAGTACTACTAAACTATACTATATATACCATTTACATCATAAAGAAGAATAACATTTTGAAAGCATAGAGATAATAAATCCAGAATTTACAAGCTAAGAAAGAAAATATATATTCCCATCTATCTACTAAATCACCCCAAATGAAATGGACACATTTACAAGACGATTACGTACCGTTCCACAAGGAATGTTCTCTGTAAAACCTAATGTTTCATGGACATTCCACATCAGTAGATGAGATTCCCTAAGTGCATTAAGCTTCCTACATTGTTTTTGTGAAACTCAAGGCCTTGAAAATGTAAAGACTTTCAATCTAAATGCTTCCTCCCCTGGTACTGAGGCTATTCAAAGTAGAGTTCATAGAATTCAATCGATATCAGAGCAAGTTATAACTTATATACTGTCTATGACAAAATCTGGAAAAAAAACCCCCTTCAAATATCAATTGAGTCATTGAATTGCTCATTAAAAAAGTTACTAATGTCCAATGAGACATTAACTGAAACAATTCAGTTAGCTGATCTAAACACGGAAGAGAATCTGTGATAAAGGTATAAAATTAGTACCTCCATGATCTGAAGGATTCTTACTACCTGTAGGTACATCCTTAAATGGTTTAACCAGCCAATTTAAGGGTGTATACAACAAATATTTATGAATCTATTAACAAGAGTACCACAGTCGTGTCATCACAACACCATGTGGCACCCTCTAGATGTTGGTTACCATTCATTAGGCCTGAATGACTTCATAATCTTAATGGTTTAGAATAGGCTTTCTGGAATATGCATTTTAAAACCTAATAATTTACCATCATTTTGTACTAAAAACACAAAAATCTTGCATTATATTAATTATCGAACACACATTTAATCATCAATTAACATTTACAAAGAAAAATTAAAGATACAACTTCTTAATAATTACGTTAGAAAATGGGATCAATGGTTTGTCAGTGGAGAAAATGGCGTTGGTTGAACGCATTTTGTGTCGCCGATAGCAACGGAGTAGTATCACGTGGTATCGTGACGTAACACTGTAGTACTCTACCGGTGAGGAAAACATTTTAATTTCAATTAAAAACTAAGTAACTCTGGAGAGGTCACTGATGGCAATTAATTTTGCATAAATCAGTAATTCTGTTGAACTGAAAATATTAATGTTTTCTGTGAAATTTGTCCTTTTTCTTTGATGAAATATAGTCAGGTTTATTTATTCACATCAATACATAAAATCACTTGTTTGCATTTTTTGATGAAATAATTGGAAATGAAATGAGAATGATATATTCAGGTTTATTTTTTCACATCAATACATAAAATCACTTGTTTGCAGCAAGAGAGCTGAAATGAGAGCAAAGTTATTGACATAAGAGGGATGCCAAAGGCATTGAGGACTTCAAAGTTCATTAAAAATATTTGTTGGGGGTTTTCCCTTAACTCAGTTAGTTAAGATTTAAGATAAGATAAGATAAGATACACTTTATTGCTCCAAGTCGGAATTGTACCTTTTAATTGTCAATAAATAATACTTCTGTGTATGTTTTTGTATGTGTTGTTAAGTGTATTAATATGAATAGGCCTAGATATTACTATGTGTCTCAGTTTGAGTCCATAAAACAACATCTCAAGTGATGTGTGTATACAGTACTTTAATGATGGCCTATATACAAGGTTATGGCAGGCCTATACATGACATGCCAATAAATATTATTTGTACCTTTTAATTGTCAATAAATAATACTTCTGTGTATGTTTTTGTATGTGTTGTTAAGTGTATTAATATGAATAGGCCTAGATATTACTATGTGTCTCAGTTTGAGTCCATAAAACAACATCTCAAGTGATGTGTGTATACAGTACTTTAATGATGGCCTATATACAAGGTTATGGCAGGCCTATACATGACATGCCAATAAATATTATAATATTGACAAGGAATTTGAAGAAATAGATTGAATGATACAGATTGAATTAGACCATATATAATCACGTCTCATACAATCTGAAGTGGTATTCTCGGCTAAAGCGATAAGATCAAAGCTAGAAACTGCATGGTAAATTGCTAGCGGGAGAAATGACATTATTGATGGATAAAAGTAATGTGTTTGGAAAAGCGATCCAGAGTACAACAGAAATCAATGATATATTCAAAAATATGTAAAAGACTAGCCAGTTATTTTTGAATACAATAACAATATAAAAACATTTATTATACAGTAGTTACAAAAGAATTAGACAGTCCAGTATAAAATATAATGTAGCATTGATTAATGTCAGGTCATAATTTATTTTCTACCAACATTTAACTGGGTAAACATTTAACTAAAAGGACATTTCACACTACATAAAACATTCATTCCCTATTATTTAGTTATTCAACTTTCCCCTGGTAAAATGGATTTAACACAGCACCAAGTGGTGAGTTGAGTGGCCTAATGGTAAGGCAAGAGTGCAGCTAACTACAGCTTTAACATCCACACTGATTTCAGCCGCTCCTTTCTCCCAGTTTCAGTTCAGTTTCTTCTCAGATAAGACTTGTCGTCATGGAATGGATGTGAACGTGCAGCTACTATCCATATAGAATTTAGCACAACGGCGCTGCAAGTTATGGATTATTCTCCTACCTTTACCATTAGGTGAAGGGGCATGAACAGGTGCCAGTAAGCACCTTTAGCTAAAAGGACATTTCACACTACATAAAACATTCATTCCCTATTATTTAGTTATTCAACTTTTCCCTGGTAAAATGGATTTAACACAGCACCAAGTGGTGAGTTGAGTGGCCTAATGGTAAGGCAAGAGTGCAGCTAACTACAGCTTTAACATCCACACTGATTTCAGCCGCTCCTTTCTCCCAGGCCTATGTATTAATTAATCAGATGAAGATTGCAATGTCAAATGTATTAATAATCTACCAATAATTAAAAATAATTTCTCCAATTAAGAGGGTTGTATAATAATTAAATTGGTAGTCCTTTTAATAATCTTGCTTTAATTACTAATTCAATTACTACAATCAAAAAGATGTCATTACAATTCATTAAGCCCAACAGAAGGAACAATTATCGTATATTTGCTTCAGTTGTACCAGAAGGTATCAAGATGCTTACCCCGGGCAAGTTAAAATTGATATCAAATTAATGTCAATGCTACCGTACTTCGCTGCAGTATATTACCTCTTTAAAATTTTAAAGAGCAGGCCTACCTTGATTTTAAGAGTTTTCTGAAAAGTATGTAAGAATAACGTTTTACGCAATATTTCACACCACATTATTACACAAGATTTAACATTTTTTGTACAAGAACTGGTGCCTTCAAAACTGTAGGCCTATGTATTAATTAAAACCTGTTAAAGATTAGAAGGACTTTTACAGTATTAATGATATGTGATGAGCTATAATACTTACATAAAATTTAATATTTAAGTTATTTAATATTTAAGTTGTATAATTTGTAATCAGAATTATTACAATGATAATCAAATTCTCATCAAATAACAGACATATTATGGTAATACCATTTCTATACATATGCACAATCTACCATTAAATTGGCTGGGTTTTCAATAATATTAGGTTTAGATTTGTGATTGAGTGTTGTTATACAGTATGGATTTAAAAAAATCAATATTTAATTAAATATAAATAATTATAATAGGCCTAAATAAAATGATAAATAAATTTAAATTGTCATGTTCATGACTACCACTGGTGAGTTGTGTCTACAGTTGCAGAAAATATTAAAAGTTGTAGTTGAAGGCAACGATTTTAAACAGAAGATACTTTGAAATGAATTTATCTAGAATTTACCACAAGACAGCCTATCTTTAAACCACTAATACCCGATTCACACGTGAAGTTAAATTTAACAAAAAGTAACAAATTGTAACCGAGCGATCTCCCGAGTTATTCCTACCGAGATAAAAAGCATTCACACGCGTCTGTAAGGTAATGCCAAGGTCGTGTAAAATTTATTCAGTGTTTATTCAATGAATCATTTTTTCCCCTACTGTGATATAGGTCTAGCCTACTGTAGGCCTAGTTGAGAACCCCTGTCACAGATGGACTGTTGAACTCACCATCACAGTAAACATTCGAATCAATCAATGCCCTTAACAACTGCTCTACTACTACTACTACTAAACTAGGCATAGCTTCCAATGTTTCTGTCGACTCTTGATAATACTAGTAATCGTACTAACACCATCCCGACGTTCATTTTATGTATATCTTCTTCTTCTACCATTACTAATTAACATCAATAACAAGGGTAATTCATTCATCATTGAGAAAAACTAGGCCTATCTATTTCTAGTGGATCAGAATCATCTGCAGAAGGAAGAAAATTCAAAGAACCCCGTGAAACACAGTAGATTGTTGTTGTGTTGAAATCCCTGCGCATGCGCAGATCCATCCGTGCTACATCTCGGAAGCTTTACCAGCCTCAGCGATTACCGAGACGTTCCGAGATTTTACAAGGATATTACACAGAGGTACTTTCACATGTGCCGTAAAATGTTACTTTTGGTTACATTTTGTTACATTTGTACGTGTGAATCGGGTATTAGTTACAAATCTATTC
>NW_022684833.1:118687-119437 GCF_011630105.1 Anneissia japonica | reverse complement strand
TTCATCATTTAGAAAAACTAGGCCTATCTATTTCTAGTGGATCAGAATCGTCTGCAGAAGGAAGAAAATTCAAAGAACCCCGTGAAACACAGTAGATTGTTGTTGTGTTGAAATCCCTGCGCATGCGCAGATCCATCCGTGCTACATCTCGGAAGCTTCAGCGAGGCTGGTAAAGATTACCGAGACGTACCGAGATTTTACAAGGATATTACACGGAGGTACTTTCACACGTGCCGTAAAATGTTACTTTTGGTTACATTTTGTTACATTTTTACGTGTGAATCGGGTATTAGTTACAAATCTATTCTTATATTATAACTCAATATTCCATGAAAATATTATTGACATTTTTTTCAGAATGCAAACATTATCGGAGCTTGTTAACACAGACAATGAAACCACAATTCAAAACTCTGATTGACTTATCAACCAGTACAGTATATCGATGATTCAATATGCAGGCCTACTCTGTTGAAGTACTGTAATTGCTATTCAATTACTGACACTGTGACAGTTGGAAGTGAGGAAAGATCAACATGAATGAACCTTTTCCTTTTGTCTCTTAATAGGGCCAAGTTCAAGGGTCATATAATAGGACACATGCCATTGTTTATGCTCCCTCGTGAACTCATAGAGTAATCCATAAAACCAGTATGAAAGGCAATTAGAAATCCATTAGGAAGAATATGGAGGAAGAAATGTTGAGATTCGACCTATGGCTTTAGAGGATACTTGAATGGTTTAAATAAT
>NW_022684833.1:115796-118578 GCF_011630105.1 Anneissia japonica | reverse complement strand
TAAGCATATCTATTTATTTTTCTTGGGGTCGGATGGGAAGTGGAAAGTGAGCATGCAGGAATCCAGTGAAAATAACAAGGAAAACAGCAAGTAACCTAAAAACAAACAACTTTCAAAAGAAATATTGAGTGTATAGGAGAAGGGAGTGATGTCCTTATGTTATCATTATTGTTATAATATTAATATCACTAAATGAATTGACCTGCATTTTTCCAGGGTAAAACATGACCATTAGTTTCCATTTCAAAGGGATGGCATGGTGAATTGATTTTTAATATGCAGGGTCGGAATAATCCTCTTTTGCAAAATTCAATTTTCACCCGTTCTTCCTCTTTGTCACAACAATCTAACTCTTTAATTTATGGTTAAATATTTTATTGGGTCCGAGCAAGACGCTGACCCCAGAGCCTCACTGCTGTTCTTGTTCTTGTTACCAAAACTTTAAAAGCATCCAGCATCGCCAGTTTTGAATGGATGTGCAGGAAATTTTGTACACATAAACTAGAGGTGATTTCCAACAAACGTTCAACACCCATTTTTTAAGTTGGACCCCAGGGTTCCCCCTACACCTACAAAACAAAAATGGGGTTTCAGCAAGGACTGTACATTACTGCCATTACTACTAATAGGGCACGTCGCATGGATGGCACAGTCGTTAAGGATGTGTTCTAAAGAACTAAACGTTGTGCGTTTGAATTGAGTCTTGGTATTCAATTTTTTTTCTTTTCCAATTTTAAAAGGAATTTTAATTTTGTACAAATGAACACTCTAAATAAACATTTTTTGTACAAATAAACATCCTAATTATTAAAAAATTTCTATCTTATTAGCTCTTCCAAAAATCCCAATATAATATCTTGCACCTGTACTGTATTTAAGCGTGGAGGAATGCGCGGACGGTGAGCAGTCGCTTTTGTTATACTTAATCCTTGGCTGCAAAAATAAAAGGAAATATTGTAAGTGTGCCATCTGTTTATTACACGACACTTGATCTTAATTCAGTTTGGCATTGAAAGTGAAATTTTCGTTTGAATTTGCTCCCACATCCATGCTAACAATAAACATCTAAAGTACCGGTAATTAAAATCAACATTTTGATGGTCTTACATCAATCTGACTTAAAACATTAAGAAGAGAGAAAAACACATTAAACTGATTTTCATGATCGCTGAACTTTTAAACTTTCACAAAATCTGTTGCTGTTGCTGTCTTGTCATTCTCCCTTGAAGTCCTGCTGATGAAAAGGAGATTTTTATTTTGATGAAAACAAAACGTTGTTCACAATTTCTTCATTGGCCTGCATTGATGACTGACTCATTCCTTAGTTCATTCTTAAAGAATGTGGAAGTGAAAGGTACAAATTTTGTGAGAAAAGCCACTGACAAAAACAGTTACGTTTTCTTAAAAAATTTCAAACTTGTACATAAATCATTAGGACAGATTTGTTTATTATGTAGATTGCTTTTCTACGATTTCATTTCATTTTGAATCAGAAAGGAAAGAGGACAAGTGACATAAAAACAAAAATAAAACAAAAAAGTGAGGATATTTATGATGGCATTGTGATTATGATTTATTATATTAAGCAATTAGTAGAGCTCCGCATAGTACACTATAGGAAAATTATTATACAATTAGTTGTATTTAATGCTTGAAAAAATTTCTTGAGGAAATTTCAAAGGAAATTTTTGAATGCATTAAATCTAACCTAAGTTTAGTGTACTATGAACGCTCTACTAATTGCTTTACAAGTCAATCGCAGTCTTTTAATTTTTTGTTTTTGATAACCAACTGTTGTAGCAGTCATTGGTTGCTATAGTGATATGATCAGTATACTGTGTGCGTATTTACATTTAGCTGTGCGTATGCTGATTTGTGCTCCTACAGCATGTACGCAATAACTACACAGCAGTACAGTACGGATACGATAAATAACTATTGTAATTTGTATTGTATTAGAAAGAAATTTGATAGACATTTGTCAAAGAAATAAACATTTCAGCATTCGAGAGAGAATACAGTCACTGACCTTTTAGGTCGATGCATGCAGACAGGTAAAAATTGTGCGATGATTCCATAACCAGGCTAGGCTACGGCCTAGTAGGAGGAGGCCTTGTCGGCCTCCTGACAGGCCAGGAGGCGTCTGCGGCCTCATGCCTGGCCAAAGTCCTACATCTAAATTTCCTTGAGTCTTTAAAATAGGTCTAGAATATTCCTATTAAACATTCAGTTTATTTTGTTTATGAGGGTCCATTGATTTAATGAATTCCTTAATTGTTCATACTTAATATTGACTATGAAGTAACTTTCTTCGGGTCCTAATTAAGCTTGTTTTACATAAGTAATTTTCAATTACAATTCAATTTTCATTGTGGTTCCCGATGTCTCCGCGGTGACGAAACAATGAGGATTTTTTTTTTTGCATACAAACCTAAAAAAAATCAAGCCAAGCGTCCACTAATTGAAAAATTATGGGACTATAACATTGGGAGTTGCAGTGATGATGTCACGATTGACTTATAAACGTCTATAATTATAAGGTGCCAGATAGACACTGTACAGCATGAGACTCCCTATTTGCTGCGAAGCAGCCAATTCATATTCTTGACAGCAATTTGACCTCTGAAAGGTCAATGTTTGTCAAAAAACAATCGCCTAAGACAACTGAAAAGCGGAGTTTCCTTCTTTCGTTCTGCCGGGTAAAATCTATTACTTTAGGCAACGTTTGTAGACTAACCTACTCGTACCAACGTCAGCATGTCGCGACGCTGGAGTACTATTC
>NW_022684833.1:106205-115746 GCF_011630105.1 Anneissia japonica | reverse complement strand
TGTCTCTTATACACATCTAGATGTGTATAAGAGAGTACAAACGCTGTTCTAATAATATAGACAATGGGTCGTGCTCATATTATTTGTTATATTTTTATTATTCATTATTTTCACTTGACTCGCATAAATAATTTTGTTCGAAGAACATTTTATGCAGTTGTACTTTGCACCACTTCACTTGCAATTTGCAATTTCTAGTTTATCAATTATATAACTGTATACTGTAACTGTGTTACACTACACTACCCCATCAAGGCACAGTATAAATGGTATGTACAGAGTTCAAGCATGTTTTATACCTCCATGATTTAAGAGAATAGTATTCTCAGGTCAATTAAAAATCTTGTCCTTGTTTGACCAGGTCAACTGAAGTCCATCAACACTGTCTTATCACAACAATGGCCAGTGGTTGATGAGAGATCAATGTCAAATTAGCATATAGCAGCTCTGCAGCTGTGAGATAAGCAAGCATATCTAGGCCCCTGATCTTCACCATAAACAACTGCTATTAATGACTTCCTAATTGTGGTTTTGCTTGTAAGTTTATACTCAATTAATTATTGGTAAATCACAAAAGAAAACACCAGTTGGAATTCAGTATTTATTTAAGATCACAAATTTAAATTAAACAAATCAATTTGCTGCAGTTAAATATAATCCAGCTGTCCCGCATAAAGCTGTAAAACATTTGCATATACAGTATATAGCGCCCTTGATATAGTAAACGTTAGATATTTTACAAGCATAATAAATTATTATCGTAAGATGAACCACACACTGACAACATATATTAACTTATAACTAACTTATACCTATATTTCAAACGTCCTACATGATATCTTATTCATACTTTTCAAATTTCTATAAATATTTAAAGCAAATATTTGTAATGTGGTAATTACATAGAAAACTATTGTTATGGAATTCTGCATTGCAATATGTTGTAAAAAAAATATACTGTTTAATACGCTAAGCTCTGGATTTAATAACATTGTTGCCTAATGATCATGGTCTTTATGAATATAGAATATTAATAACATATTTTAAAAAAGAAAGCTAAAAAACTATGGAAGTGTCAGAATTCGTTCAATTGCCACTAGTTTTTGTTGAGTTTGGAATTATCACCTAATCATACAGTAGTTTAGGAATTCAGCATTTTTTCTTAATATTTATTTTTACACTAGTGTCACACATAGCTAGTTCACACATATCTACAGTTTAAAAACAGCTATGCTATGATAAATCATTATATTTCTATCATCGGGTCATAAATAAAAAAAAAACCACCAATATGACCTCATTCATTTCCTCCTGAGACTAAATGCCTACATTCTCTACACGCTATTCTAATGCCATGGCAACGCCCGTGGCCATAACTGACATGAAAAAGGTGGTGATGTAAAAAAATACTATTGCAATTCAGAGACATCTTTGGAAACGCCTATAATTTGCACCTGCCTTGTTATTTTTTCATGCGAATTAATAATTAGCATCAATTTAATGTATCCTATACTGTGTAATCTTACTTTATACCTACACGATGCACGGGTGAATATTACTCCCGGGACATATTAACCTTAGAAGCTCTGAAAAGAAGTTTACACAGGTGAATATCAGGCAATATAATTCAAAACGTTCTTATTCTTTAGGCCTACAGTATTATGTGAATGGTTCATTCTTTTCATGGTTTTTAAACAATTAAAATTGTTGTTTTTCCCCTGATCAATTTTTACTACAGTACAGTAACTCAAGTTATCTTTTTCATAAAAATGACCAAATATAGGATTAAATATTGAGAACCACGTTTTTCCTTTACTCTTCATTTGGAAATTTACTTTGGCCAAAAAAACACAGGCCTAATAGTACCATACACAAAAGCTCATTACCTAGACAGAACAGCTGAGTACGTGATAAGAATGAAATTTTATTTTATTATTTAGCCTGCAATAAGTTTCATCACGAAGGGCTATACAAATAATATCTCCATCATTTCATCCAGTAAGCTGGAACTGATGAGGGTCAGTCCAGGGATGCAAGAGGTGAAATATGCATTGTGTCTCATGTTACCAGGTAACTCCTCTACCTGCCCTCTGAGAGCCATTAACCTGCACACCTGTAAGTAATGCGGTATGCCATACTTGATTACTACAAGCCCATCTGTAATGATAATGATATGCTTTACTGGTTACCACACCTGCAATAGTCATATAATGGCCATACCGAGTTCCTACCACAAAACTTGTGTACTGATTACAGTATCACAAGCAATACAGTAGGTTAAAAATTGTGTTTGATATGATTAACATATGCTTACTTTGTAAGGGTATTTTATTCCATATTATAGCACAAATACAGGCCTGTAATGGTATGTTGTTGGCCAACCTGCATAGGCGCGTATCAGTTTTCACAGTTTGGACTTTATACTAAAGTATAAAGCCTTGGGCCGTAGGCCCAAGCAATGGTTGGGGACCAGGGGACGAAGCCCCGGAAGCTCTGGTGCATATAGCCTTTTAATTGATTTTAAGCAATGCAATTAACATTTATTTCCATACGAAATTTTTAAAATATCCAGTGGCAGATCCAGTAATTTGAAATGAGCTGGGCCCAGAGAGGGACTTTTACAGATGGAGAGTGTAGCTGGACTACCACCTCAGCCCCACCATGGTTGGGGCTGAGGTAAGAAAATTTATGATTATGGCACCTCCAGTTGGTCGGAAATGGTACTCTCAGACTGAATTTGAATATACAGTAATTTTAATTTTTCTCCACTTTTAAATTTCGAAAAAAAAAAAAAAAAATAGTGATGGTGGGCCGGCTGGGCCCCTTGAATCTGCCACTGAAATACTCATCATAAAAAGTTTTTAAAATTATCCTTTTTAGTCATAATTATGCCTGCTTAAATATTTCGTGCAAACTAACATGTTCATAAAAATAATGATTTATTATCTACTGATTAGCTTGTAACGTATTCAAAATTCGAACTATGAAAAACAAATAAGATAAACTTAAAACAGTCATTAATTTAGTCTTTTTGCATGTAGTACTGTTAAAGTCAATCAAGAGGTTTTTGCTTTTCTCCTCTTTCTGAATTTCACTTTTGTGTAAGTAATATTGCGATGGAAATAATACCGTCTAATTTACGATCAAACAGGACTAGGGAGATAGGGAGCACACAAAATATTAGTTAGCATTTTGATTTCACAAACATAAAGATGATTTACTTAATTTATCATTATCAGTGGCGGCTCCAGGAAAGCAAATTAGAGGGGGGACAGGGAGGGACTTGCACGTTGGAAAAGTAGATCACATCAACCCCACCATGGTTGGGGCTGAGGAAAGAAAATTTATGATTATGACACCTCTAGATTGCCGGAAATTGCACTCTCAGACCTAAATTCTAATTCTAATTTTCCTTTGTTTTTTTTCCATTTTTAAAAAATAATTTTGAAAAAATTAGGGCCGGCTCGGCCCCACTTGAATCTGCCACTGATTATTATGGCGTCATTGCGAGACTGCGTCAACGTAACACTAGAGTTTGTAAACTTTTGGTAGGCTTATCACTTAATCGAAATAGGTAGACATCATATCCGTGAAATTAGAAAAAACAGTAATCCTATGTATGTAGATAATATTAAACACTAGTATATACGTACGGGTCATAATAATATACAAAATAATAAATCGTTTATATTAGAAATTTTGCACTTTTGAGTTTGTAAAAATATTGGCCTATTAAGGATACATGCTTCCAATTTCAACAACGTTCAGTACATTGTTTTCACTATAAATTTATCCTCTGATAGTCGTTGCACCCATAAAATCGATCTAGTGGGTTTCTGAGATGGTTACAAAATGTTTAAACAATTGCGTTTATACTCGATTTTGGTCCGGAAAATACGTACCGCACTTAGAAAAGTGAACAGACAAAATTCATGAGTCATGCGTAATTGTAATTCTTTCGATTCGCTTGTAAAAGTGGGGTTTTAATTACAGAAGATTGGCGAAAAGTGGGGGGGGGGGTAACAATTGATATGATGTCCCCCCCCCCCCTTTGAAAAGTGGGGGATGCATCTCCCTGTCCCCCACCAATCGATGCCCATGATTATTATGGGCCTTTAGGTTATGTTTTAGAGATGATCAAGTGTCTCATTAAAAATCATTAGCATCTATGTCATAATGAAATCAAGACATCAAAAGTTGACATAATAATATTTATTTGATTCAGTGTATCTTGACATTAAAGAAATAAACAACTATATTTACTTAATTCAGTATATTTTGACATTAAAGACACAAAAAACAATATTTAATTGATTCAGTGTATTTTGACATTAAAGATATAAAATATATCTGTTGAGATAAACTTATATAATATTTGAAATGCTGAATTGTTTAGTACATTGGCTTTCAATTTAATTAAAAACAAATACTAAAAAATAATTTTTAATCATATGGAATTTCACAGTAAAACTCTACTGTATAGGGCTAGGCCTAAATAAGGAAAAAAACAAACTGTTTGAACTAGTATGTAGGTGAAACGTCACTAGTACTGTAACTTGTGAAAATATTTTAGTTAATAAAAAGAATCATCACTATTATGACCAATAAAATGTTTTATTGAAAAAATCCATCTGGTTCTTATATTGTAGTGGTGTTGTTGTTGGTTCATTCATAAATGAAAATTTAACATTAAAAAGTTTTTAATTGATTTTTCAATGACAAATTGATGAACGGATGTTCCTGATGTTACCTCTTTCCATCATGTAAAGGATCGATCCCTTGAGAGAAAAATAAATCAACACCCATATCACTTCCTTAATCAAACTGAACCTCTTGCCAAAGAAGACAAATTATAGGATACTGTACCGCTATTTCAAACAGTCGCCATGAAGCCGATGACATTTAAATTGCCCGACAATTAGACAAAGAACATAATTATTTCTGTTTGAGCAACCTGAGGGTGAACTCTAGGCTACAGTCAGACACCTTTAGCCTAGCACTTGTTATAGAAGCATGAATATTGTGTTTTGGAAATGCCTTCGGGAATCAGAACTTTAATGACCACTGGATTTTTTATCTAATAGTCAAATGATATCACTTCAAAAACAAGATGCTTATCTCCCAAGGGCAATTAAAAAAGACCAAGCAAGATGGGATAATTTCTATTATCTCCTGTAGTAGTACAGTAGTGTGTTGACAGACTGTGCAATGGTCTTGAAAAAGATCTTGACCTTCCAAAGCTATGCTTCATTCAATGTACTAATATTTTGGGTGATATTGTGTGAACTGCAACCTGAAGCAAATTCTAATTTATTTAACTACAAAAAACAAAAAGAAGTGAAATTCTTCTTACGCAGTCAGACATATCAGATAATAAAAGTAGGAATCATATTAGTCTATAGCATAAAATACAAACAAAATGAATACAGTAGCACCTTCTGTAGACTAACAAAAATTTAATGAAACACAAGCTTTTGCTAGCTTCATCAGGTGAATGAAGTGAAAAGCACATAGTCAAACTGTTTATACTTTGTTTATATTGCTCATTTGCATATAATTAGAGTTTACTAATTTTGTTTGTATTTTCTTACGCAGTATTAGCCAGTTGTATGCCTATTCGTCCTATTTGTCGCATTTCCATGCTTTCAGTGAGAATGCACACCAACCACAACTTTTTAAGGACAGGCAAATTTCAGTTTTAGCCCATGAAATATATATTTCTTGTGAATGTCTCAGTCTGACTGGCATTGAGTGTCATTCCATTGTAATTGGTGTTTAACCTCTGCTTTTCCTATGTTTCAATAAGAAAATAGAAATATTGCACAGGTATTCCTAGCATCAGAGATTATTTATATTATGAAAATAATAATGATGATAACAGGATAATGATAATAATATGATAATGATGAAATATGATATGATGATGATGATTGATGATGATAATGCAAGTTACTACAGCAATGGAAAAATGTATGCTATGCTATTATAGCTCATTGCTGTCCTTAGGAAAAGATATTTTAAAGCAAATAATGCACACATAAAAAAAAAAGTTGATCACTTGTTTACCGTTGTAGACAGTCAAATGACCAACTCACCACCAGCTGAGTGCCGACTGTCTCAGGTAGCCCTTTGTAAGCATGACTCGCATTAAAAAAATATAATTAACAGCTCAATTTCATACAGGAATAAACTTTCAAATCTGGCCAGTAGTAATAGTAAGTCTATGAATTATTTCCCAAGCTAGTCATGCCAGTTAGGTTATTAATATGGTGTAACAAAACACCTTTTCTGTCGCACGCTGCACTCCAAGACTAGACAATTAATATAGGCATGACATGCTAATCAACCCACACACAACACATCTAAACAAATTATGCTAAGATGGAGCCAAGAGTAAATAACTATCATTACACCATTAATACACCATCCCAACGAAATTGGCATTTACAACATTATTATTTGTCCATGAACTGTATTCATATCTATTTACTATGCATGATAAAACTACAAAATAAAGTGTTCATTTAAAAATAAGTGTTGACATTAACATTATAAATTTTAGTCCATATTCATTTTTTCTGTTATAAAAGAATAGAAAATGCAATTACTTTGAGTTGACCACATGTTATTGGCTATATTTTACATATTTTTCATTAAAACATATTAAATATTTATTTTACTACTGTTTAATAATAATTTTGATTGTTTTTTTTTTAATCATTTTATGTAAATACAGGAAGCTTGATCATTGTTTTGTGTGTAAATTGTCTGTACCCTTTTTTACTTCAAGACGGGTTCTCAAGTACATTATTAAAAAAAGAAAGAATATACTACTGTATACTATAAATGCCTTGGTGTTTTTTTGATCAAATGAAGTAATTTTGAATCTTGATGATGAGAAATGTAATACTGTATATGAATTTGAATTTGCATCAGATTCCTGGAAATATCAAGATATAAGTGTAAGCCAACATATGTACAATTTTCAGATCCTAGTTGATGATGGTGTGATCTCAGCACTATATAAGTCAAATTTATTAATCAAAAGCACAAATGAAAAAAGAAAAATATCACTTTGGTACTAGGTAACTATTTGATAAGATATAAAGCACTTGAGATCAGCAATGTAGTTTCTGAATGAGCACCAGTAATAAATTCTACCTTAAATAATATGTTTGTCACCAAAAATACTTCAAAACATGCAGAACAACAAAGTACACTCCCTGGCATTGATAAATATATTTCAACAGTATAAATTACAACCAGAATTGTACAGTAATTTACATCATAGATATAAAGATATGAACATATGCTGCTAAATTGTGTGGGTGGTAAATATTGTAATTTGTATCTTAATTCACATTCATTTGAATGACATTGGTTTGTAAATATTTTTTTTTCAAACACATGCATTATTGTTGAAAAAAAAAAAAATGTGCCAAATTACATGCATTAGATAGTCTAATACATACAGTACTCCAATTATCGAAATGCACGCCATCGTGTCGGGATTTAATACTTCAACATTAATTATGCCATCATCAGGAAACAATGCATGCATTATTGTTGAAAAAAAAAAAAAAAAATGTGCCAAAATACGAGAGATAGTCTGTTAACACTCTGCCCACCAAGCACGAGATCTCTGTGTTTGGTAACGCAATTTTTGACTGCCAAACACAGACATCTCCGTGTTTCAGGTTTACTTACAGAATTCGATAGATGGGGTAATTACCGACATGTAGGCCTACTAACAATTTGAACACTATTTTTAGTCTGGACCGTAAGTATTTCACTATTGTTTGTTTACGTTAGCGTAGAGCGGTATTGATTTACTTTTACGAAATCGCGATTATCTCAGCTTCGTTGTGCAAAATTGCGTAAATCTCCAAAAGTGAGTAATTTTTATTTTACTGGACACAGATTGTGATTAGAATATTAGGCGGTGGCTGATATTATTTTTTCAAACCCCTGGCGGTCAGAGTGTTAATGAAGGTAAACATTCCCTGCTGATAAGCACGGTTGTTGCGGCATCCAGTCTGAGTATAAGCTCTACAGTAGAACCTCTCAGGCTGTGTGCCAAGTCTTTTCCCTGGATTCCTACCAGGGATTCATCTCTAGGGTTTGACAAGGATCTCCCTGTCACTACCAAAAAATGTTGAATAGAAATTCTCACCCTTGAATATTCCACCATGTCCCCTATTGATCATTCACTGAAGTTAAAAGCTGAACACGATTTTCTGATAGTGGTCCAGGTTGAACAGGTGGTTTATAACCTATAATAAATCATCCCGGTTTTATCGGGTAAAGTTTTACTCTTTGCATTCCATAGTTGCTGATCTGAGGATGACTTGTGTAGGAAAGCTTGGTATGCAGTTTACAATAATAATGGAGATAAGTAACCGAATTCTGCCATAACAGATAAACAAAAGAGAGATGTCCGCTTAGGAATGTTAAGTTCATACACTAGGAACAAATTCTATGGGCCTGTTTCTGCTTACAAGAAAAAACGTTTTTTAAAGTTTTTAAAAAGACATTTTTTTTTTCTGCCAGTAGAAATGGTACCACTACCAAAAAAACGTTTTTCTTCCGATTAAAAAAACGGTTCAAAAACATGCAATCCATTACATCTTTCAAAGAAAATACAAAACGGTTTTTATGGGGAAAACCGTTTTTTTAAGAGTACCCTTAGCTGCAACCAAATAGCAGTCACAAATTGACCTCAAGGTGTCGAAACGTTGAAGCACGAACCACAATCAACACAACCTGTAGAGATTCATGCAAAATAATACTGTAGAAAATTATGTGGAACAAAGAAATTACCAAATTTGTGATAACTTTGTGGGGAGTGGCAAAGATTGGAGGCAGACTAAAGGGCAGCAGAAGAGATACCCACGCATACAATTGAACATCGTGAAGAAGGTACAAGAAGAAATCAGAGTTAAACTGGCATCAGTGCAAGTCACCAATTTATCAAGGCTGTAGCGACAGGTCTTCACATTGGCTAAGGATCATAATAGTAGGTCTGGTAGAGACAGAATAACTTGTCCATATATGACATATTAGATAATATTCTGGGGGATAGTGCCATGCACGATCCTTACTACGTAATGGAAGGCGGCATTCCAATCCCTGTTGCCGATGGTACGTATAGCCTTGTTGCCATTTTAATGTTGTAACTAGCCTAGCACTGCAGCAGGGAAATACTACAATGTTAACTACTGTACCACCATACCTGCCGATCGCCATGGAGAAGTAACAAGCTAGCGTTGGGGTTGGGGCGTTCCAATGAGAATTTTCTTTTTGCTTTTTAAAATTTATTTAAAGAAGCACACACAACAAATTAAACTTCAAATCGTTCAGCTGGGTGCATTTCCACCATACGAGCTTTATTCTGGGATAAAATGACATCATCGCAACAACGACCACACATATTAGAAAAACCGTTTTTCTTGTACTTGTAGTCGAAAATTTGTTACAACCTAGTTTTTGTTTATAAACAGTTACTATTTTATTTAAAAATTTTTTTTTTTTTTTTTTTTTT
>NW_022684833.1:92104-105420 GCF_011630105.1 Anneissia japonica | reverse complement strand
TTCTTCAGCAGAAACAGGCTGCAACTCCCAATTTTATTTGCCTATCTCCCACAGTCCAATAAATTTTGACATAGCGGATGCTTGGCTTGATTTTTTTTTTAGGTTTGTGTGCAAAATTGTTGAAAATTGAATTGTAATTGAAAATTACTTTCGTAAAACAAGGTTAATTAAAGCCCGAAGAAAGTTACTTCAAATTAAATATAAGTTGAACAATTAAGGAATTCCTTAAATCAATGGAGCCTCATAAACTAAACAAACAGAACATTTAGTATGAATATTCTAGACCTATTTTAAAGACTCAAGGAATGAAATTAGGTGTAGGCCAGGTAGACAGGGAGGCCACTGAGGCCTCCTCCTTAGGTCGTAGCCTAGCCTAGTTATGAATCATCACACGATTTTACCTGTATGCACCAATCAAAAAGTGACTACTGTATTCTCCTTCAAATGCTTTAAGATATGTTTATTTCTTTGATGAATGTCTATCAAAATAGAATTAACAAACACGTTCCTCTAACACAATATCATATCCCTACTGTAACTGCTACTGATGTGTAACGTCGCTAGCTTTGTGACTGAGTTAACATGTACTGCAGGAGCACAAATCAGCATAGGCACAGCTAAATGTAAATACGCACTCAGTATACTGATCCTATCACAATAGCAACTGATGACTGCTACAACACTTTGGTTATCAAAACTAACATTAAAAGATGGCGATTGACTTATAAAGAAATTAGTAGAGCATGTATTGTACACTAGCAAAAAATTATTATACTTGGTTTAATAAATGCATTCAAACATTTCTTTCAGGCCTTGCAGGCCCTCAGGAAATTTTTTCAAGCATTAAATCTAACCTTTATATAATAATTTTCCTATAGTGTACTATGCACAGCTCTACTAATTGCTAGCCAATGTACATTATGTTATTGTACAGGCCCAACAACTTACAAAAAGTGTCTCTTCCGAAACTATGCTATAGTATGCAGTGGTGGGTGGATCTCTGTAGGATAAACATGCTGGAGGTGGGGGCAGAGAAAAATGTGTGGGGTTTGACAATTTATAGTGGATACCAATAAAGGTCTGGTGAAGCACTTCTGCTCCCTGCCCATCCCCCACTGGCAATGCTACTAATAGTATTTTAAAGGGAAACAGAGACAACATTTTTTTATGGCACACGTTCGTTGGAACAAGGGTGTTCGAACAACAGGAACCTCCCTGGCCTGATAATACTGTACAGGCTATCTTTCAACTTTAGATAAATTTCCGAGGGATGACTGCAGTGATATTCAATTTATGGAATTTGAAACACTAAATGTGCTATAATGATTAATTCAAATGATGGATTTATATCTACACTTTTGCCATTACTGAATTTCCGAACACTTGACATTTTGTTGATCACTTCAGATGCAGACGATCGTAACAATATACTGAAGCGTTGAAAATTAAGTACATCTAAGTGGATCTGAAGTACATGATTCAAAATTGTGAAGATTAATGATGAACTATCAATTATGACCATTCTTTATATTCTATTATAAAAAGCAATATATTATCAATATTAAAAAGGACATAATCAAACAAGCTGTAAAAACAAAATCAATATTGTGAAAAAAAAAAAAATCAACCCATTAAAAATGAATTATTCTATTTCATCAAGTATGTGAATGTCATAATTATTCAGGATTCTGTTTTTTTTCCCCTTAATATAGCTTTTTAAATATCCTATTCTTTTCCCTTATTTTTTTTTTCTCCTACTTATCCCTTCCTTTCTACACCATCATCTTCAAGAAATTATTATATTCCTTTTTATTAGATTAATACGTGTATATTTCAATTTGTGGCACTTGACAAGCAGCTGTTGCTCTAGACTTGCAGCCATACAGTGACTTCAACCTCTTGCAATATTATGAATCTACCTCTTTAATCACAAGCCTAAACAGATGCACAAAATAACTATCAAAATAATATCAAAGGAAGACATAGGCCTAAACAGGGGTAGATCCAGATTTATGTAAACAAGGGAGGCACCAATCATATAGGCCAAGATGTAATTATACAGATAAATAAGTATTCAATAATGGTATGATTTCAGTATGATGCTACAAAATATTTAGTATTTTTATTTGGATTAATATTTCAGTTTATCAGTTCCAGTTTGATATTTCACAAAAAGAAATGTACTACTATAGCAAAGCAGTAATTTTTCTTTATTTAATGTGTATTTGGCTCTATTTTATTAACCAATACAATGTACTATAATATCAGCCTTTTACATTTGTTGACCAACTAAAAAAGAAAAATAAACAAATATGCCTTAAATAAAAATGTTAGACATATAAGGCACATTTCTTTGTAAATTAAGTAACTGGCAACATCAACATTCACTCATGATTTTAAATTCCTCCTTTTTGCCTAGATTTTCTCTTAAGCCTAAAGCATTGGCTTGCATCTTTTCTCCTAATCTACGCTTTTAGTACTACAGCACTAGCACAATGCGTTAAACCCCTAGGAATACTAAGCCGACAAGTACTTTGCAGCACTAATGATTAAGTATTGCATTGCAACGCTGTTGAAATATGAAAAAAGGTGCTGATATCTTGTTTTTTGTTTTAGCCTTTCTCATTTTCACATGATTACATCCATCCATGCAATCTTTGATTTTTTTAAGCCTCTCTCCGTCACACTGATCAATAACATTCTCATCACATTATATCCGGGGACTTGTATGACTCATCCATTTTTCTATTGGAATACATTGTTCTTGTGTACCATATTCACAACTGAAGAATAGAAAAATACTAACAACAGTAATAGCATGTAGCAGCATTAAAAGCAACAACAATACTATTAATAACACTAAAGGCACTAACAAAAAAAAATTCAATGTATTTTAGGTGTTCTTTCACTAGATCATGGTTTGAATAACAGAGGTTTAGTAGAATTAAGATGTTTAATGACATACGACACTGAACATGGAAACATGGAACATGTTTATACCTCGTTTTGCAAACTTATTTTTTTTCAAGATCGTCAGAGGAGGGCGAAAAAAATTTAAATAAAGTTTCCTTTTCTTATTTAGCAAACAGTTTTGCCAAAAACATCCAGATGGAGGAGAAGATAAAAATTAAATTGGCGAATGTAAAGAGTGTAGTAATGGGATGGTTAAATACTTTAATCTATATAATTAGGAAGAAATATACATATTTTTATTTAGGAGATTTCAAGGCGGCATCAGACATAATAAAAATATAGAAAATCTTTTATTTTTTTCTGAAATTTCCATTTTCTTTGTGGCGGCAGGGGCGGTAATTGGCCAAAAATGTAATTTTTTTTTAAATTCAAAAAGCATTATTATTGGCGGGTGGCACGTTCGTAAACAAGGTATAAAAAAGTCTCACCTAAAGTCAGTACAGATGAGCATTAAATGATCAAGATGATCAATAGGTTATAATCAAGTAAATTTCCTACAATTAAGTAGAGTGTACAAAATTCATTTTCTTTTGTGGCGGCAGGGGCGGTAATTGGCCAAAAATGTAATTTTATTTTTAAATTCAAAAAGCATTATTATTGGCGGGTGGCACGTTCGTAAACAAGGTATAAAAAAGTCTCACCTAAAGTCAGTGCAGATGAGCGTTAAATGATCAAGATGATCAATAGGTTATAATCAAGTAAATTTCCTACAATTAAGTAGAGTGTACAAAATTCAATATTAATGCTGTAATGTACAGTAGATGATTCCTTATCAACCCACCCAGTGTACAAATATAGAACACATCAAACAATACAAGGTACATACAATGCATTAAAAAAAAAAAACCTGAGGCGGGAATAAATGTCACCTCATTGCAACTTAGGTTTTCCCATCAGTCTGAAGCGAATGGCGCCTTGGAAACGTGGCGTCAAGGAAGAAATTTTGAATAATAGATGTCTCTGCAATAATGTATCATCTTTGGAATCAAGCTTTCAATTTGCAATTCTTTTCGATTATTTTTAATTTTATGGAGTTCTGGCTGATGACTCACAGAAGGGTGTGGTAATATTTTTTTTATAATGACTTAATATTCTACTTAATTACCATTATAATATTGATTGGTAGTTTAGACTATTAATATTAGTATCTAAACAGTATCTGGCAGGTAATCTATACAACTCTACTGCTAGCTCCAACACCTTTATTTATTCAGAAAATCATTAAAAAGACAAAGATGAATTAAGTAAAATTTGGTAGTTACAGTATTAGGATGTAGGTAATTAAGTAGAACACAACTACAGTATGTAAAAGTATAGATATTGCAGAATGATATGTTGTAGAAACAATTTGTGACAATAAATTATGTTTAGAGTATTTGTACTCTGTTCCTATGACAAACACCACCTGAAAGTCCTTCCACTAAAATTGTAAAGCGGTGGCAAACCTAAAAGTAATGAGGTGAGAAAGGGCCACTGAAAGGAGGGGCACTGAAAGGAGGGACCTCTGAGGGCAGGGGACACTGATAGGGATGGGTATATCAGGAAAGTGACACCAGGGGTGCTATAGGTAAGGGTATTTTAAATTAGGACTTCTATATGTATATTTTTCAAATTTTTCATGAGGGACTACATGTCTCCCATTTTCCTCAAATATGCAAATGTTGTCCAGCAGTAGGCTGTAACAAGTTTCTTGAACTATTAATTGTAAACATTTATAAATTTATTTACTTGGTTTCTACAAGGATGAATAGTCTTCACAGATGCTGTTTACTAAAACACCTTGATTGACATAAAATAAATATTATCATTTAGTCACCAGTGTTGAGTCAAGTCGAGTGAAATGGAGAAAGCCAGACAGAGTAACACAAAGACCTAGGAATGTAATTGATGGCGTATGAAGATAGACTGACGGATAATGTCGAAGAAGAATGAACAAATGATGGCTCAACCAAAGGTGTTGATGAGGCACGTAAACAGCAAGATGAATTATACATGACAGCAACTGGACAAAATTACACAAATGTAACTAAACAATATTATTACACAGTTCGGTGCTGATGATGTTGATGATGATGGAGTTCTTATAACAAATGCTATATGGTTCAGAATTTTGTTATTTAGGGTCTACTGAGATTTAGTGAAATAATATCTTGAGGTTTGTTTGACATTACAAGCTCACATTTCCTGAAGAACAATAACAATATTTTGTTTTAAGTATGTCTTCACAGTTTCTAATGTTAGAATACGATATGATATTCACTAAATTCATGGGTTATTAAAATATTAAATGGCATTGATCACCAGCAGATTTTAAAATATTAAATGGCATCTATCACTGGCAGATTTTTACATTTAATTTGTGTACAATAACCATAGATTGTAATTACAAACACAATCCTATAAAAACAAATGCAATCATTTCCCTGTCGTTAATCGTTCATTGATTCCAACAGTTCAACAGTGCATTATTTCTGTATAAACCCATTTGCAAAGAAGTCAATACCTATAGTACTGTAGCATTTAACAATCCAGTCATCGGTACCGATTTCATGTTTACCTCATTGAGGCCCCGATATAGCATATGTGAACAGGTAAATAAAAGTATCGGCTGGGGAGGGACAGTTGCCGGGGCATCCATATTTCATCTCAGTTGCGTTGTAGTTGAATGCCTTGCTAAATAGCATGTACAATTATGGTGATCCATACAAGATTAATAGGCCTACTATTATAAGACTTATAGTATACAATATTAATGTCAAGAAAAAATAATAAATTTGAGCAAACTTACAATTACATATATACAAATGTACCTACTGTATTCTTGTCTTATTATTGTTTGATTTATATTTTAAAGTTTTTCTGTGAATGTTTTAGTGAATTTAAATTTCTTGTATTACTTTGATTATCTTGTTACTTAGAGCCCCACTGTTAGAACAACAATTTGGTTGATCAGGCTTACATAACTATGTTTAAATACATATCTAATAAATCTGTTTATTATCAAAACTACCATAGCTAATTTTGAAATTAACTTATTGAAATCTATATCTTTTCAATCAACAATTGTAACATTGGTAAAATAAAAAAAATAAGGATTACTGTAGTATTGAATGAAGTCCATTATTAGAAAACAAAACAAAAATTCAATAAATGTATGTTGTTCCTTCTTATTAAGTCAAGAGTCCCACATCAAAAGCCAGGGGATCAATGACAATAATTTAAATTCTTCCAATTTATGCAATGCCATGGCAACCACAAAAGAACAAAAATTTATCATGAACCATAAGTAATTTGCTTTCATCTTTGACAATTGTACAAGATTGTTGAGTATACGCCAGCTTGGTAGCTGGTTAGACGACAAAACTCTTAATTTTCTACGTGATTAACCAATCAAATGGATAGTTGTAACTCATCCAAAGAGAAAAATACTAGTGAAATGTAGTTAATTTGGAGAATAGAACTACAACGTAGTAAGTATGAATGGGCAATTTCCTGCAACAAAATGAGCTCTGTAAAATTTATACAAGAGAATGTAGAGAACTTATTCATGCGAAATGTAATAAATATGTAAACAGAAGTTAAGGGAAAACATGAATCAATTTGTTTACTTAAGAAAATTTAAAAAGAATCATAGAATTTATACTTTACTTTAGCTGTGCACACAGAGGCTGTGCATATTGAAATCTTAAAATCATGTATTTGCCTCAAATACAAAAACAAATATAATTGATTTCTGTATAAATAATGAGGAGGACACTAAACGAGATCCAAAAAGATCAAAAACAATGACTATGAACCTACTAAATAAACTGCTTGGGCATGATTGTCACGAATATCACTGTGTCGTTTAATACAAACATAAGGTACAATAGCTGGTCAAAACATAACTTAGCATGGTTCTTATGGTGGCAATATCTAACTAATTTATTCTACGTACTGCCTATTATAGACAAATCAAATTTAAAAAAAACCATCTTGTGTATCGCTATGCTCAAAATAAAAATCAAAATTCATAGAATTGTGTAGAAAAGATGGGCAGGCATAATACTGTACAGTTATTGGTTGCCAAGCCATGGATATAATTATACAGTACCTGTGCCAGATTAAGGTTTGCCAAGTTGAGGTTGATTCCCTTTAACAATTAACACCTGATACAATGGCATAATGGCACCAGGATCAAATGAAAGGCTAGACACCCATGGTAAAATTATCTGGCTGCTAAAATTATTAAGGAATGCTGAAAGATAAAATCAGTTTAAATTTAAAGGGATAGTCAAGTTGATAATAATTAAAACAATCTTCAAGATTAAAAGAATTTTGAGAGATGTACAGTAGCCTGAAAGTCACACTCAATTTACTAGAATTAAAATCTCTTGGTACTGTCTGTACTGAAGTAAATTCGAGTTGCTATACAGAAAAGCTCAATCTGAAAATTTGGTTGTTCTGAATTCTAGTTATAGGTTGAGGTGGAATAATAATCTACAATAATCTGAAGGGTCAAGCTGGAAATGATCTAGAGTTAAGAGAATGTTCATCAATAAAACAGTGATGAAAAGATGAATATTAGATGAGGGAATAATAGTTGTCATTATCAACTTTAATGAGGATATATGGAACATCATAAAAGACAAGAGAAGCAATGCGAATGGGTGAGTCATATATTACGACGACAATTAGTATTAAGTGCAAATTGTAATCAAACAGGGTTGAAACATAAAACAAAGGTTGATTTATTATTAAGGAAGTTTAACCACTGATATGTCTATAGACCTGGATGCATGTCCTTAAATGCATGCACATTCTGCAAACTACTTCATGGCCTAATGTGGCACCCAACCTCAGCCCAGCTCTACCAGGGACCATACAAAAACCTGGCAAGAAGTTCCGATCATGAAAATTACCTCCATGTTCTTATGATAAACAATTATTAGACATCATTTCCTATTCTAATTAGTTACAAAATTTTGTATAAAACTGCAATTTTTTTATATCTTTGATATAGCATTCACTATATCAAAGAAGCTATTTTACAAAAACAAATTTGCTTGACTCAAGCTTAATTGACCCAGAATCTAAGGTTGGATTTTAGCCCAGTGTTTACCCATATTCACAAGGGGTAATTGTGATGGCAAGATATAGTATATAAGCCTGACCTATATAGGTAAAACAAATCCTAAATGACACTGAGACTGATTGTCACAATGCTTAACATAACAAGAATTAGCTCTTTATGCTAATATTTACACAAATAATGTTACTCTAGCCTACTACAGTGTGTGAATACTATATGGTGTGAAAAAATATTAACAGTGTTGAGGGGCAAGGTAGCGAGTTAGGATTGCTGGGAAATATTTGACAAGAAAGCAGGTGATATTTAGTGAAGTAACCAAAAATAGGTACAGTAGGTGTCATCGAGAGTGCTGTTTACCATTTATCTGACCTGCAAAGTGTTGTCCAATAGGAAGATATGCTACAAATTCAAAACAAGCTCATTAACTACTGCTAGCTTATAAGACTACATAACATTCAACCATATTATGTAAATTAAAAATATAAACATCCTGAACTTTCCATATTTGAGTGGATAAGATACAGCATGTATTGAAACAACCTACAAAAACTGAGTAAATAACAGTAGGCTTATCTTCTAGGAATAAGAATTTTCAATTAAAAATATTTTCTAGTAAACATTTTATTGCTTATCATAAATACATCAGATAAATTACACTTTGAAGAAATAAACAATGTTATACTGATAATAAGGGTTCTTTAGGCCTATACTTTAACATTAAACATTTAACATTAAAATAATTACTTTGTACCAATCGAAAATCCTTCCGAGGTGTTCACTTTCGTGACTCGAAAAAGAATGAGAAAGTTGCATCGTCGCGGGGCCACTTGAGATTGGTGCCAGGAGTCGACTGTTCTATTAATTTTTGAGGGGTGTTCTCATGTATGAGAAAGAATAGACAATTTGTCGGTTTATCTAGGAAAGTATCTACGAAGTAGACTAATTACTCCTTGGTTTTACAAGTATTCAGGTTAAGTATTCACGATAGGCACAGAAATTTAGTAATATTCTCCAATTCTTTAAAAAAAATGCTAAAAAATGACTAATCCATCCAAACAAAATACCCATATTTTAAATAAATTATTAGATAATAATATTTGGTACAGGTATGTTGAGGCTTATGTTATTGATGTCAAGCCATGCATAGCCTACAGTTTATTTCAGCATTATGAACGTTCAAGAACGGCTATAGGTTTAGAGTAGATTCATCAAAATAAAAATCAGGTGTACAATAGTCTTCGGGAGATCAGCAAACAAAATATCCAAGCCATATAAACATTGGTCAATGAACCTAAAAAACTGTGCCATATATTTCTTTTTAGCTTTGCATAGCATGTATTTTGACTGCTAATGAAGCCGCCTCCTTGTTTGGACCACACTCTACGCTTATATTTCCATGCTTTCAGCTTCAGAACGCAGCTTTGAAAAAACATGTACATAAAGTGGAAGTAACACATTTCATTCAGATTTACTCAAAATTAAACAGGCGTAATCAGCTGTATTAAATGCTCCGGCATATCTGAGCCACTTGAAAATTGTGAGTGTTCAACAAGTTTTCTATAATCCGAAATAAAAGAATGCTTTCAAAAGGTCACTGAAGTATAAAACAAACCAAGTGTTACTTTAAAAACCTTTTTAGTAGTATGGCTGATTATTATGTTAAAAAAAACCTATTTTCCTCATATATGTAGTTGCTGAGTCAGCCTAAAAATGTAATGCAAAAGTAGTAGTAGTATCTGGAACGATTTTGTAATTTCTAATTTTGAATATAAAATTTAACCTTTCATATTCAACATTGTTAATCTGAAGCTCTAAATTCATGCTATCACCAACAAAACAATTAATTAAAAACTCTGAACTTCAAATTTGCTCTTTTTCAAGGTATGAAATGAAAGAAAGGTGTACTGTTTTCAAGGTTGAAGGCCAATTTCCAGATGGAATTTCTGAACAATACAATTAATTAAACACCTACATTAAATCAACTAATAATTAAAGTAAATTCCAATATCAGACCAAGGTGAATTTGATTCAATTTGATTTATTTCACCATCATGAATATAAAGTGTCATACCTTTTAGAACAACACTTAGTTCTTTTCCTCTCTTTCAAGTCCAAGGACATTATATTTATAACTTGCTATTATCAAACTTAATCATCATTTTTAAAGTCTGTAGGCCTACTGTAAATGTTTGTCTGCCAATTTGTTTTGATTTTACAACATTCATAATTACTTGCACTCTATATACACCCAGCTAAATATCTGCTTGGTTGCTGTAATGATGTACTGTAGATGTACAAACAATTTAAGATTTCATTATAAAATATAAGATCTATTAAAATGAAGATAATCGGAAGGTACACTAGTTAAAAGAAAAGGACTAACTACAGTACCAACCACATGTATGAATGAATCAAATTGAAAAGAAAGACTAAGTAATTTGTCAATTTGATAACACATCCTCAGTTGAATCACAATTACCACAGCTCACCAGATCCACCATCAGTCGCAATACAGCAGTAATGAGCCTTTTGATTTGGTCTAGTGGAAGCACCCTCAATGAAATCTGGAAGTTCCTTAAAGCCTGGATTATTTTGACAAAAGGATTAAATAGAAGCACAGCTTTACAAATACAATGCATGAAATTCTTTTAGGGTTGACTGAGTGAGATAGACAAGGTATTCTGCTTCTATATCATGGAGGTATACATGCACTGTCGTAGCACCTTCATAAATAGCAATTTAAAAAGCATTATTTTGTATTAAAGTTTTATGAACAATAATTTATAGCTAGCATGTGGCTTGCTTATTACTACTGTATACCATACATAACTGATCAGACCAATAAAGAATGAACAACCGCTACTACTGTACTTTAGTACAGTAGGTGGTCAGTCAGAGAATGTTGTCAGGTTGTAAATTTAAAAACTTCCTATGAAGATTGACAAAATCATACAGTACAAGAAACAAGGCTATTTGTTGTGTAATAAAAAATATTAGTCATATTATTCTTTTTCCAAAGGCCTAATATCATTTAGTATATATAATTTAAGTAAATTCTTCCGAAGAATATAAAGGACTACTTTATTATTAAAAAAAAAAAAAAAAAAAAAAAAAAAGAGAAAAGAGGCTTAAGTGTCACACTGCAAACAACAGAAAACTATGTTTATATCTTTAACAGACATACTGTACCCACTGTAGCATGCTCATAAATTATAACATATAGAATATAATTATGAAAAAAATATGAGTTCACCACTTTCATCTTGGCATATAAGGTTATTGTCATGAATAATGTTAATAAGAAACATATGGTTCCAGTTAATATTAGAATTAGAATTTCCAGATTTGACGCCATCAACAACACACCTTATTATTCACTTTATCCACTTATCAAATGAACCAAAATTGTAATGGAAAGTGGAAGGCGTGCACTTGAGTTTCATAATGTGCTTTTAATTACACCTCTGTGGTCATACATATGTTCTGGATGAGTATGGCTTACTGAATGTGATCAACTCTTAATTAATAGACTTGGAAATAAACTAAGAGGAGTAGTTCCCAAGGATGTAAAGCTTACAGAAAAATTGTTGAAATACCAACAATATGGAAAACAATTTATAATAAATCAACTTTTCTTTCTTTAAATTTCAGGAAACAATGCATTGCACGATGAATGCAAAAAGTTGCATACTGTACACTCAAAACCATTTGGAGTGTGAGTAGTAAATACTCGAAATGACCATGAAATTACCCATCCAGGATGGAACCTGGTGCTAAATAGAGTTTTCTGCAGTGAAATGTGGAGAGGAAAGTACATGGTGAGATCCAAGAGGTGGAGGAGGAAAGTATTCTAACATGAAATTATATAAACAATATCCAGTGTTTTTCATGGCCAATGTGTATACATGCGTACTGAGCTGGCAATGGTATACAGTAGTACGCAAGAAGAAGAAAATAAACTATTACTTATACTCACCTCGATTTATGCATCCAATATCAGTTAAAAGAAATATATTATTATATTATTTTTTTTTAATAATATACAGATGTAATCACCTGAACATTTGTCTAGTACCAAAAAAGAATTTTTTGGAGCATTGAAAACCAAAAAAAAAAAAAAAAAAAAAAAAAAAGCTTTTGTGATCATCCTTATAAATTGGATTTAATTGTTTAGCAATACGTTCACTAGTTGTTCCTTTATGGCCTATTGTTTGAGCTAATAAAAGCTTCCTAGTTTAGACTGGGATTTGTGGTTTAATACAGTAAGTCAAAAATACACTATGACTCATTAGAAAAATAAAAGTAGCAGTTCCAGCTATTAAATTTTACAAATTTAATAGCAATTTTCCTTCCCCTGTTGACATGGTTACGGTATTCCTGCCCTTGATCATAAAAATATACTGTAGCTAAATATGTACATAATACAGTTCATCACAGACTGTTAATTAATCGTATTATTATTAAAGATGTATTGTCCCTTGCTAATGTCAAAAAATCATTTTTAAATAAACTTGCTCATATTGCAATAGCATACAAATTATTAACGTGTACATAAAAATTATTGAATTTAAAAAATGTGTACCCTAATTTTTAAACCAAAAAATTATAATAAAAATAATAAAACACTTCCAGTGACTGAAAGTGTTTCTATCATTTTTCGCTGTAAACTGATGGGTAGACATTTTTTAAATACACTAATTCTATGTTCAAGTTGATAACTTTTATATTACTTCAAAATTGGCAAATTAATCTCAAAAAATATTTTTATGATTTTTTTGGTATTTAGCAAGGGATAATAAATCTTTAACAGTTTATTATAATTAAGACTTAATAAAGCACCAAATTCCACCTAAGAATTCGGCACAGCCTAACAGAATATCGTTTTTGAAATCCTGACTGACAAAACTTGATTAATAATTATTCCACCATGCTATAGCAAACAACAATCATACTTTAGTTTTATAAATGTAAATGATATTATATAACACAATTCAGGTTAAATAAAATGTTTGAACGCAAATCAAACAACCATGTCCATCTTCCACAATGAAAAAGGATAATTTGATAAGCTTGAGTAGTTTCATGCAATGTAAATGGAATTGATTGAGCATCTTAATTTGCTCAACAATCAATAAGGGGTTACTCTGCTAGCTCGCACGCCTCTATTGAGTGCTTGAGAGCATTTGCAGGCCGAGAGAAAAGTGAATTAGCGATTGATTCTATGGCGCTATTCTGATGATATATCTGTACAAGCAAATAATTGTATATTTTA